>NC_041221.1:3627562-3677870 GCF_002837175.3 Physeter macrocephalus
AAAAAAAAAAAAAAAAAAAAAAAAAAAAAGGAAAGGGAGGTGAGAGTGAAGCTGGGAGTGCTGAGTCCACTCCCAGCAGAGGCTTTGATGTGCAGGGGAGAAGGAGAAACGATTTGCCCCGTCAGATCAGGGCCTCGGGTCTTAGCATCATTAAACCGTGGTTTACGGTTTAATGACTGTGTCCCGAATGCCAGTCTCCCAAGCCCTGTTCTACCACGACTCCCAGAGATGAACACGGCACCAAGGATGAGTGTCTCTATCTGACCAAATCTTCAAAATACCTCGACCCTTAGGAAAAATATATTGTTATTAATAGCACTACAGACACAGCTCACTGCCCCTCCCCTGGCCAACATCAGTTTTGCATTCAGACCTCTGTGTCTTCGAGAGAGTGATGAGATGGTGCTTGTAGGGGCGACGACGACAAAGGACATTTGAGTCCAGTGAATTGAGCTGCGAGTGAAGGAAGCCGAATGGGGAAGTTGCACGCTTCAAGAAGATAACGTGTCCCACTTAGATCTCTCCGTTCAGATCACAGCGGCTGGATCCCTTGACTGTACATGAAACTTAACAACTGTCAAGTTCTGAACCTCCAGTCTGCACCTCGGGAAGGACCAAGGCAGTGAAGACAACAGTCATCATTATATTCGAGTCTAGTGAACGAGGAGGCCATACGCCTGGAGGAGGCTGGTTCCATCGAGACGTAGCAGCAAATGCCACTGCACATCTCACAAGCTGCTCAGAGCTCAGGAGCTGGGTTCCTGTCCTGGCTCCACCTAAAGAGGCCAGCTGAGCTCAGACAATGGCTCCCCTGCACCTCAGCTTGAGTCTCTGTATCAGTGATCCACAAAGTACGGCCCACGGGCTGATTTTGTAAATAAAGTTTTATTAGAACACAGCCACACCTGTATCATCTTTCGTGTTACAACAGCACAGTTGAGTAGTTGCAACACAGACTGTATGGCCCACAAAGCCTTAAAATAGATACTATCTGACATTTTGACAGAAGGGTCAGAAAAATCTGTCAACTCCTGACCTATATTATGAGGAAGTTAGCTGGATCATTACTTCCCAAAATGGGAGTGCTAACACCTCAAGGGGTACACAGCTGACAAGTAACAGTCCTTTCCATGCAGGGTTAATGTAAGGATTAAACATATGTAAAGATTTAGACCAGGGTACATAGTACAAATTAGCATTATCTCTATTTCTATTGTACAGTCATTTGGAGGTTGAACTTTTACTACCAGAACTTTTTTTTTTTTTTTTTTGCGGTACGCGGGCGTCTCACTGTCGTGGCCCCTCCCGTTGCGGAGCACAGGCTCCGGACGCACAGGCTCAGCGGCTGTGGCTCACGGGCCCAGCCGCTCCGCAGCATGTGGGATCTTCCCGGACCGGGGCACGAACCCGTTTCCCCTGCATCGGCAGGCAGACTCTCAACCACTGCGCCACCAGGGAAGCCCCAGAACTTTTATTTATATTTATTTATTAATCTAAAAGAAATTTTACTTTGTAACATTTACTATACTAGTACTTACATTCATATATATACTTTATATGTAAATTAATTTTTCAAAATTTACTACTATTAATAATAGCTAACAGTTTATTGAACATTTGTTATGTGTCATTGAGTGTTCTGAGAGCTTCACAGGAATTAACTCTGACAGAAAGGGACTTCTGGCTCCATTTTACAGGTGAAGGAACTGAGGAACAGAGAGGTGATGTAATTCGCCAAAAGTCACACTACTAGTGAATGACGGATCTGCATTTGAACTTAGGAGGGCCCAGCTTCTCAGGTCCTTTGTTATGTGTCCTCTCATAAACATACATATATTGACCATATATGCTCCAAACCTTTTTTTTCTTTTTAATTAATGGGGGTATATGATCAGTTAGGTGTGGATGGTCTCAGAGATGCTGTCCAGGACTGCATATATCTGCTTCTATGGGACTTTGGCCTGGTGAAGACTGACAGCTCCTCCACGTCCTGACGTGTTCTCTTTCCCTTACAGCCCACCCTGAAAGAGCTGCCCTGCTGTTCGTGTCCAGTGTTTGCATCGGTCTTGCACTCACACTGTGTGCCTTGGTCATCAGAGTGTCCTGCACCAAGGACTTCCGGGAGCTGCAGCTGGCGAGGGAGCACCTGGTGCCAGGAAGCGACAAAGCCGAGGAGGACAGCCAGGATGAGGAGGGGGAGGAGGACTCCTCTGACTCCGACTTTCCAGGGGAACTGTCGGGGTTTCGTAGGACTACATATCCTGTCTACAGTTCCATAGAGGCTGCAGAGCTGGCAGAAAGGATTGAGCGCAGGGAGCAAATCATCCAGGAAATATGGATGAACAGTGGTTTGGACACTTCACTCCCAAGAAACATGGGCCAGTTCTACTGAAAACCAGATGCGTCTTGATATGATCACACTTTCTGAAGAGGGAAGGGTTGAAAATGCCCCTCCAGTTCTGTTTCACTCGTACCTTCTATGAAGGAGAATTTGTCATGTCATCCAATACTGGGCAAGTCAGAAAGCTTTTAAAGGGACATTTCAAACTGTTTACAGCACATTTCAAAATAAATATGGAGGGAAGAAGTCTTGGTTTTCTGTATTTATTTAAATTCATGTCTATATGCTAACAGAACTAGAGTTCACATTTATTGAGCACTTATAATGCCAGGCACTGTTCTAGCTGCTTTTCATGTATTAAGTCATTTAATGCTCCCAACAACTTCGTGAGATGGTGCTGTCATGATCGTTTTACAGATGGGTAAACAGATGATCCCTATCTATCCATAGAAGAATTATACTAATATTCACAATGGCAAGCGTGAGTTCAGTCACTCCATGTTCACTGGTGGTAGACTTTAATCACTAACATAATTTGTTTAGAGAAGGGACTGGCAAAGTTTGTTTTCTTTTTAAGGGAAAGATAATAAATATTTTAGGCATCATAGGTCAGATAGGTCTGCCACAACTACTCACCTCTGACACTGGAGCTCAAAAGCAGCCACAGCTAATAGGTAATGAATGAACATGGCTGTGTTTCAATAAAACTTTATTTGTGGAAACTGCAATCTGAAATTAACTTTCGTATGTCACATATTTCTCTTTTTTTAATCAATTATTTTTAAATGTAAAAGCCATTCTTAGCTCATGGGCTGTCCAGTAGCCTACAGGCAGTAGACCAGATTTGGCCTGCCTCTTGATTTTGTAAATAAAGTATGGTTTCTAATGCCTAAAACATTTACCCTTGCAGGAAAAGCTTGCTGACCCCTGAATTAGATTAAAACTACAGAGTTTCTAGTGGTCAAAAACAGTTGACCAGAGCTTCCCTGGTGGTGCAGTGGTTGAGAATCTGCCTGCCGATGCAGGGGACACAGGTTCGTGCCCCGGTCCGGAAACATCCCACATGCCGTGGAGCGGCTGGGCCCGTGAGCCATGGCCACTGAGCCTGTGCGTCCGGAGCCTGTGCTCCACAGTGGGAGAGGCCACAACAGTGAGAGGCCCGCGTACCACAAAAAAAAACACAAAAAACAAAACAGTAGACCAGATTCCCCAGCAGCCTGTGGGCAAGGATCAAGTAGAGCTACCTTTCCAATTATTGCAAAAAAAAATAGGTCCTACCATATTAGGGGGAGGGGTAGGTGAAGAAGTAAAAGAAAAAGGAGTTATGGAAACAGATTCCTGGTGGGAGAACTGGTGATGGTTTCTTTTAGAAGGCCCCCCCTGGTGGACAGGAGGCTTATAGCTGTGGAGTAGAATAAGAAAAGAATTTTTTTCTCTTTCTTGTCCTAGGGGGCTTGGAGCATTAAAATGATGGCGTTGAAGACGAATGAGGTCTCCCTGCCTTATCTTACTTCATCATCACATCAGCCCTGCAAGCAGGCATATGTAGATGAGGAAGCTGAAGGCTGACAGTATTGGGGCCAAGTCACGCGGTACAAAGTGCTGGAGCTGGCTCAGTTGTAAGGTGATCAGGAAATACTAGCCGTTCCCTCAGGAACCCCAGTAACGACAGGTAGGACAGAAGGCATTTCTCTTTCAGTCCCCAGATCCTGAGGGCGAAGGGCCCATCTGAGGAATCCAGAGGAGGGGGTGGTGTGGAGGAAGGGGCCTGTCTCTCATCAACTAGCCCAGCTGCCTGGAGGGCGGAGGGGCTGCAGTTTTGTTTGTTTTTTAAAATTCAGTTTGTCTTAGTTCATTCATTCTGCTATAACAAAAACACCATAGACTGAGTGGCTTATAAACCACAGAAATTTATTTCTCACGGTTTTGGAGGCTGGAAGTCCAAGATCAAGGGGCCAGGGTCTGGTGAGAGCCTGGCTTCCTGGCTCATAGCTGGCGGTCTCACTGGGTCCCCACGTGGCAGAAAGGCCGGGAGCTCTCTGGGGTCTCCTTTATAAGGGCACTAATCTTATCCAGGAAGGCTCTGCCCTCATGACCTGATCACCTCCCAAAGGCCCCACCTCCAAATACAATGGGCGTTAGGATTTACTATGAGTTTGAGGGGAACACAAACATTTGGTCTACGCCAGAGTTGAAATTCACGTGAAGTAAGATTTACCATTTTAAAGCACACAATTCAGTGGCTTTTAGTACATTCACAGTGTCATGGGACCACCACTTCTATCTAGTTCCAAAACATTTTCAACATCAGAAAATAACACCCCCTACCCATTAAGCAGTCACTCCCCATCCCCCCTTCCCTCCAGCCCCTGGCAACTACCTCTCTGCTTTCTGTCTCTACGCATTCACTTATTCTGGATAGTTCATATAAAAGGAATCACACATATAAATGTAATCTTTTGTCACTGGCTTCTTTCATGCAGCATAATGTCCTCAAGGTCATCCATGTTGTAGCATAAATCAATACTTTCTTCCTTTTCATGGCTGAATAATATTCCACTATATGTATAGGCCACATTGAGTTCATTAATTCATCCATTGGTAGACATCTGGGTTGCTTCCACTTTAGGCTACTGTGAATAGTGCTGCTGTAAACATTCATGTGTGGGTTTTTTTTCTTTTTTATCTTTTGGCCACACTGCGCAGCACGTGGGATCTTAGTTCCCTGACTAGGGATCGAACCTGTGCCCCCTGCATTGGCAGCACAGAGTCTTAGCCACTGGACCGCCAGGGAAGTCCCTCTTGTGGTATTTCAAGAGCAGTGAAACTACACATAAAACGGCAACCGCAGATAAAGTTGATGAGATATCTCGTGGATTCCATTCAACAGAGGGAAGGGGCAGTGAAGGTGAGTCAGAGTGAAACCCCCTTTCTCACCCCCGCTTCTGCCAATTTCAGAGTGTGCTTCCCTTACGCTTACCTGCGAAGGTGGGAGAGTAGAGACTGGTCCAGAGAGGTGCCATACCGACAGGCTGGGGTCGTGTGGGCAGAGCTGAAATGCCTCAGCACCTCCAGGAACCCGAGTCCTCCATCTATAATGTAGGGAATTGGGAGAAGCTGACAGGGCGAAGATGACTCGCCTTCAATCTGTCATTAGAGATAAATCTGTTCTAGGTCATAGCAGAGAATGAACATATGGCTCCATTGTCTAACTTCTTCATGAGAATTTTGCTCTAATCAAAGAGAATCCTTGTCCTTTTATTTCCTGAGCTCAGCAAGAAGCACTTTGAAACTGTCTCAGGTCCCAGAACAGCCTCCGCCATGGTCTCTAGTTCTAATTCCCAAGCAGCATCTTCTCTGGCTCCATGAACATAACCACTGTCCTTCTGATGACTTGTGGAGCTCAAGAGAACACACCAGCTGAAGGTTTTCACTTTTCCAGTTGGAGGAAGAGCTGTGCCCACACTGACCTCAGTCTCAAAGCTCCTGTTGGATGCTGCGATGGGTCTTCCCTTATCTGCGTCTCCCCCCAACACCCACTCACGTGCACACTCCTCCCAGGACCCCCGAGGAGGCAGCTGGAAGGCAGGCCGGCCAAAGGGAGGGGCAGTCTTTGGCCTGAGCAAAAGCAACGAGTTGTTTATTTGCATTTTCTGAGCCCAAGAGAAGAATGCCACGTTCTTCTCATGGAAGGAGCCTGAGAGGTCCTGCTGAGAATGTGTTTGGATGGGCACCACGCCCAGAAGGAAAAGGACCAAACCAGATGTGGATGAAGGATTGCTGATGGAGCATGGTGGCTGGTGGAAGCTCCCAGGTGGAGTTCCACCCGGGGAGTGTGAGGCACGCATGGGCTGCTGCTTCTAAGCTTCGTGTTTCTCTGGGCCACAGACACCCCACTGTTTCCAAGCTGTGGGCTTCCGGAAGTCCTGTGCCAAGAGGCCAGCTCTCGGTGGGAGGTTTGCACATGTCACTACCTCAGTTACTTGCTGCAAATGCTGACTTTCAAAATGCAAGCCGCCTGCTGTAAAATTCAGCCCTTCTGGATTCACGGAGCTCGTCAGCAGGGCCCCTCCTGCTTTGTTGATGCTGGGGCATTTGCTGCCGCTTCACGAAAAAGCTGTGCCTACCCAGGGACCAAGCAGTTCCTGGGGGGCCCTGTGAGCAGTCCCACTGTCTACCCCGCAGACGGGCAGTGCGCGGTGCTGTGCCCGCCCAGATCCCTGTACCAGGCCTGCTACCTGCCCCAGCTGCTGCGCGGGTGACTGAATGGCCCACAGCTGCCCTCTTTTGCAGAGAATTGCCCCCTCACCATTTTTGTCTTAGTCTGCGTGGGCTGCTATAACAAAAACATCACAGACAGGGTAGCTTATAAACAACAGAATTTTTTTTCTCCGTGGTGGAAATGGACGTCCAAGCTCAGGGTGCCAGCATGGTGGGGCGAGGGCCCTCTTCTGGGTTGCGGACTTCTCGCTGTGTCCTCACATGATGGAAGACACAAGGCGAGCTCTCTTTGATAAGGCACTAATCTCGTTCATGAGGTTTTTGATCTAAAAACCTCCCGAAGTCCTCACCTCCTAATACCATCACCTTTGGGAGTTAGGATGTGAAAGTATGAATTCGGAGGGACACAAACATTCAGACCATAGCACTTTTCTTACAAGTATTTCCCCTGAGAGCACTGTTTCAATAAACCGCTCATTCAAGAATCTCGGAAACTGACCTGAGACATCCAGTGTGAGGGGCCTGGGGGTACATATTGGTCCCTGTCGGCCCACACTGCTGGTACAATGTCACCCTCAGCCTCTGGGGGAGCCAGAGTGGAAGGAACATGGGGGGGCCTCCCTACTAGCAAGTGATGTCAGGGAAGAGTCAGCCGTTGGTTCATAGATCTGGCATCTGGGGAGTCTAGAAAAGTGATGCCCACGAGGGCCCCCTTTCAATCTGTCCCTGTCCTTCTCCAGGGGTGGCGACCCCCTGCTCCTGCTCCAGGTTACCTGGGGAACCAAGGCCTGACGCTGAGTCCTCCCTGGCAGGGGGGAGAGCTGCATGAGCCTTCTCATCCACTTTCCCCTGGGGCTGATCCACTCTGGGCAGCCCATATTGTCTAGTGGGAGCCTCCTGGAAAGCACCACTGCCCTGAAGGTTTCACCCCACTCCCTGCCCCACCCAGACCCTGGAACACCGACGTTAGCCAGACAGGACGTGCCTCTGCACCAGCCCCGGTCTCAGGGTCCCTCTCCCTCTGTGCTGCCCTCTTGTTTCCCAGCTTCTGTCTGACTTGGTCTTAGCGTCGTCTCAGGAAGATCTATCTGTGCTTCAGTTTCCTCATCTGTAAAATGGGCACAATAATAGCAACGCCTCCCTAGTGGTGTGGAGAGTGACCGTGCTTCACACCTAATAAGAACCACCGTAAATGAAAGCTTTTCTCTTCAATTATTTCTTCCTCCTGAGGGTCAGCATCCAGCAGGGCCAAAACTTCACCAGTTATACCGCATTCAGGGCATCAGCCAGAGCTCGAGGGCAAAGTAAGAACAAGCTGCTGAGGGGGAGAGCAAGGCAGCCCCTCCAGCCCCGCCACAGAGGGGCCTTTGGAGGAGGAATGACTGTCTGCAGAGCTCCAAGGAAAGTGTCAAGGCCTGACCTTCCTTGGAGTCTTCAGCCAAGTCCACTGTGAAGTTTCCCACACTTGGACTTGAAAGGCCAGGCCCAGTTTTGGCAGGATAGTTGTAAACCCGGAACTATGGTCACTGGGTTTTCAGAAACCCATTGTAAGCCTGACCACCAATGCAGAGTTGGCCAAACTCCATCCCATGACTGGATGGTAGCCTCAGAGATTAAATCCTAAATAAATACTGCAACTAAATGCCCTGTCAATTGGAAGCCACACTGGCCTATAGCTGGAAATAAGGCAAGAAAGAAGCACGATAACATCAACCAGATAAGGGAATATTCCGGAAGCCAGCTAATAATTATCCAAGGCCATCACATTCTTTGTAGGAATTTCAAATCAACAGGCACCTCCCCGTGGGGGCGGTGCTGGGCTCCCTGGAGAATGAATGAGACGGTACTAATCACGACGCTGATCATCTAGTACGGAGCCAGCAGCCACGTGTGCTTAGCTAATCTTACACAGAAATCAGTTAATAACATTTATTTATTTATTTATTTTTGGCTGCACTGGGTCTTCTTTGCTGCACGCGGGCTTTCTCTAGCTGCGGCCAACGGGGGCTACTCTTTGTCGCGGTGCGCGGGCTTCTCATCGCGGTGGCTTCTCCTGTTGCGGAGCACGGGCTCTAGGCGCGCGGGCTTCAGTAGTTGTGGCTCGTGGGCTCAGTAGTTGTGGCTCGCGGGCTCTAGAGCGCAGGCTCAGCAGTTGTGGCGCACGGGCTTAGTTGCTCCGCGGCAAGTGGGATCTTCCCGGACCAGGGCTCGAACCCGTGTCCCCTGCATCGGCAGGCGGATTCTTAACCACTGCGCCACCAGGGAAGTCCAGTTCATAAAATTTAAAAGTCAGCTCCTCAATCACGCTAGTCACTCAGTGGCCACGTGGCCAGTGGCTCCCGTCTTGGACGGTGCAGAGAGTTCTGCTAGGCGATGCTGAGCTAGCGTATGAAGTCAGACTCAGAGACACAAGCCCAACTCACTGCGATGAAATGGAGCAGGTGTTTTATTACCAACCGAGGGGGTAATCGGATCAAAATCCCAGGCACAGAAACATGGGATAAAGTACCTCCTACTCCCACCCTGACTCACCTTCCTGCAGATGCCCTCACACGTCCCTAGTCTCCAAGCCCTCAGGGCTCGGTCCCGCCGGGACACCTTGGTGCAGCCCAGCCTTTGTGGGCACCAACCCCTGCAGAGCCGCGCCCGCGGCCGTCGTGTCCACCTTTGCTGCCCCAGCCGCACACAGCTCATGGCGCCCTTTTGCTCTGGCCACCTGTCCTGCCGCAGCTGCTGCCACCAGCCCTCCTCTGGCCACCGCTGCTGCTATCAATCCACCTTCTATTATTGCCTCCTGAGAAGAGCGCTCCTTCCGAGAAGAGCCAGCCCCCCTTCCTCCTGGCCCAGCAGGCTAGCGGCACCCCCAGGAAGGGTCCAGAGAAACCTCAGGCCAAGCCCTCTTCACACCAAGGCCCTGTCTCCCCATTTCCCAGGCAACAGCGGCTGGTCCACCAGGCCCGCACCTCCCGCCCTCCTCTTCCTCTTAACCTTCAGGATCTTCCATCTTTTTGCTGAACCTGTGAGTGGGGTGAGCAGAGGCCCTTTTCTTTATCCTTCGGAGGCTTTAGCTTCGCAAGACAGAGTATAAGAATGACATTAGCCCAACTCCCTGGCGGTCCAGTTCACTGCTGAGGCCTGGGTTCAATCCCTGGTCGGGGAACTCCGATCCTGCGAGCCTCGGGGCGGGACCAAAAAGAAAAAAGAAGAAAAGAATGACATTAAATGGTCAAACCACATGGCCATGGGAGCCCAGAGAGAACGATTCTACCTAATGGGCTGGAGACGCTCAGTGGAGACGGTACTCAACAGGGTCCTCAAGAATGAGCAGAATTTTAAAAGGTGAAGGTGGGGAAACCTGAGGGGGAGAGGGGAGCCACAGCGGTGGCCCGGGAGGTGGGGACAGGAAGGGGATGTTTGGAAATGGGGAGCAGCCAGGGTGAGGGGCGCCATGGGAAATCAGGCTGACGGGGTACAGAGCACCACGAGCTGGGTCTGGACTCCAGGCTGCAGGACTGGCTGTAGGGGGCATCACCCACTTTGGGCAGGATAGCTCCATCTCCAAGAAGCAAAAGCCAGTCTTCAGAGCACGTAAGGGACTTGCCTATTCAGCGCACCCACGGCCAGTAACGGGCTGGGCCTGGCCTCAAACCTGGGCCTCGAACTCTTGGAATAGTAATTGCTCCTGATTTTAAGGTTGCTGATCAGTATCCAGTTAGTCTTCCTATCTTATAAGTTACCAAATTACAGCTTAATTTTCTGTGGGAGAAATTAAACAACGTTCTTAGAAAGCTATTCCAGGGACTGACTCGCGAGGGTGCTTGAAGACGCAGTGGGGACTTCCCTGGTGGTCCAGGGACTTCCTTGGTGGTCCAGCGGTTGAGACTTCACCTTCCAGTGCAGGGCGTGTGGGTTTGATCCCTGGTGGAGGAGCTGGGATCCCACATGCCTCGCAGCCAAGAAGCCAAGACATAGTCGGAGGCAATATTGTAGCAGATTCATTGAAGACTTTGAGAATGGTTCACATAAAAAAAAAAAATCTTAAAAAAAACAAAAAAAAGGTGCAATGAACTTCTCCAATGATACAGCTATATGTCCAGGACCTGACAGATGATCTGTAGCAGAGCCCTTCTTTGGAATGTTCCCAATCTTTGCTTGAAGATTGCTCACGGCCTAATTGCACTTCTTTCAGATGGGTCCGACAGAAAATCCAATTGGGGATTTATCTTGAGATGAAAATGCAGCCTTCCTGCTTCTAAGCAAACTGCCCACGATATCATGAGCTCAGACTGCAGGACTCGGTAGAACAAAGACAGGAAAGCTGGTCACTTCCGATCGGGGGTGCATATTAATTCCCCGTACTTTGTTGCAACTCATGACTCCATGGATGGAGTTCTTTCAAGAAAAGAAAAATAGACCTTGTCATTTCCTATTGTTTCAAAGACAAAATCCAGCCTGGGAAAGATTACGGCAAGAGGAAGGGGACTCGTGTTCAGATGACTAAACAGCAATCTGACCTGGAAAATGCTTGATTAGTTTCCGAGGAAGGGAGGGAGTAGCAATTAGAGCGATGTGTAGAATCATGGTATTACCTCCCTCAAGGAGAAAATGTTCCCAACCCACTAACCATGAGCCAGCAAGAGAATGTGTTAGGAATCTACGAAGCATTTGCAAACCCAGTGAGCTGCCTCCCAGCTCTGAGCTCCCGAACTTCCTTCCTTAGAACTTGACCTCTGATTGCAAAGCCTCTGGACCCTGGGAGAGCAAGGCATGTGCTGTCGGCAGAGGGGAATCACAGGAGCTAGCCAGGCTCGCCTCCTCCGAGGTTTCTGTTAAATCAGACTTGCCTACATCACTCAGCTCAGGCATGTGGAAAACTGCTTTTCTTATGGAAGATGTCTTGAGAAGAATTCCAACTGTTCGGAAAAAATTAGAATAAAGACGTGTTGTACTGTGTTTTTAAATGAGGTAGATCTGTATATACAGACATGAAAAATTCTTGAAGTCTTATTCAATGAAAAGGGCAAATTGGAAAATAATGCATAGATCAGGATATCATTATGTAAAAGAAAAAGACTCCCACATAAAACTATATTTTTCTGTGTATGCATAGAAATCTATAGGTCTGCCTCTCACACGTGCAGGTCGGAGAGAAGGAACGAGTGTTACATATACCAAACAGCCAAGCGTTAAAATGTTATAGACAGCAGGCCGAAAATATAAAGTTATATAAAAAATGTTCTCTTGCCTTCCTTGACAAATATACCTTTATAACGACCTTGAAGCCCAGGTTCAAACTTAGAATTCTCAGGCTTTTCAGGGTTTGATGTGGCAACACGGCTGCATGGGGAGGAGGGGGCTGGTCTCAGGGCCTTTCAGCTCCCTGCCCATGGGAAACCCCGGGGAGGGAATTCCCTGACGGTCCAGTGGTTAGGACTCTACGCTTTCACTGCCCGGGCTTGATGCCTGGTCGGGGAACTAAGATCCCACAAGCCGTGCAGCACGGCCAAAAAAAAAAAAAGAAAGAAACCCAGGGGAGCTTGTGATAAGAATGCAGATTCCAGGGCCCCGCCCCCTGAGACTCAGTGGCTCTTGGGTGGGGATTTGGAATCTATCCTCTCAGACAACGTGAAGAGCCCTGGGCGGGGGCTGCAGATGGCCTGGGCTGAGGACCAGGACTGATCCCCGGGTCAAGAGGTCCTTGACCTGGGAAAGGCAGGGGGCAGGAAGCCAAGCAGGTGAAGACAGCTCAACTTCACGCCTCCAGAAATCCCAAACCCTCCTGTAAGCCTGTCTAAAAGCTCCCACTGATCCAGTGGGTATCCTTGGGTGTCTGCCTACAGGGCTGGTGAGAAGCTCAGGTGAGTGGGGTTTTACAAGCGCTCCTCATATCTGTAGTAATTTCAGCTAGGGTGACCCACCATCCTGGTTTGCTGGGGACCAAGGGGTCTTCTGCAATGCGGGAGTCTCAGTGATAAAACCGGGGTCGTCATCCTGGTCAGTCGTGACGGGTGGACACACACGGGTGGTCACCCTAATTCTCACCTTCCTTCTGACCAGGCAGCGCAAGGATAGAAATCTCACGTTGCAACGAACAGCCACTGAGTTCTAAATCTCATTTTCCTTAAATCCGGGTCCCAAAGAAATATTATAGCATTTGCTCTTTTTCATTTTATAAGACATGTTGAAAAACTGCCATTCACTTCTAAATCCCTCTTTTCAGTCACTTTTAATATTCTTTTTAAAAGAAAGAGAGAAAGAGAGAAGGCCATTGGGACTGAAACTTCACATACTTGGACTAGACCCAAAGGTGAATATTTATTTCAGCAAAATTTATTCAGGGTCTTGAAAGTCAAGTGTGTGAATACAAAATGCACCTTTTCAGTCTAAAATAATGCCCTTTTCTGCGCTTGGATGCCTGAATCATGAAATGTCAGGTTGACATATTCGGCGATCCCAGGAATGTGACCCTAGAAGACAAGAAAGGAGAATG
Source organism: Physeter macrocephalus (assembly GCF_002837175.3). Taxonomy (NCBI): domain Eukaryota; kingdom Metazoa; phylum Chordata; class Mammalia; order Artiodactyla; family Physeteridae; genus Physeter; species Physeter macrocephalus. The sequence goes on from NC_041221.1 coordinate 3,640,615, forward strand.
CGGTGCTTCTAAAGTCGTGGGCTCCTTGGGGCCTGCGAGGCTGCCCAGGCTGGTTGGCGGACTTGGGTTCTGGGAGGGTCCGGTCCAGCGGCCTTGCCCTGGTGCTGCCCCCATCTTACCCCCTTGTGACCCTTCCTGCTCATGGAGTCTGTTGAAACTTCACACACGAGCGTCATTCGTTTCAGCTTCAGCCCCTCACCCCGATTCCGGCGTGAAAGTGTGTCTGGGTCTCACACGAGGTGCCCTCGTGTGGGCGGGGCCAGGAGGATCCCTCAGCACCTTCAAATTCCAGCCCCATCAACCCAGGGACAGGGCACCGCATCCCGCCCGCCCCACTCACAAAGGCTCCCCGGCCCCAGAGCTGCAGAAACCAGGCTTTCACCCTCCCAGATCTTCACTTGCTCAGTTGTTCTTTCCATCAGAATCATTAGCTGTCTGAAGGACAAAGAGAACATGGTGTGCGTGCATGGCTGCTTCTGTACGCGCACGTGTGCACGTGCACGTATGCCTGTGGGTGTGTGCATGTATGTGTGTCTCATCTCCCTCTACCCTTAAAAGCACGTTGCCAAGGGGCCAGGGCATGAGGCGTCGTTTCCACTTTGCGGGTCTGCACATGGAAGTTTGAATGGCGGCCGGCTGGCGTCGAGGTCAGTAGGGTGGCTGCTGGTTTCTGCTGACCTGAGATCAACCCCCATCTCTGCCACTCGGTAGCTGCGTGACCTTGGGTGGCTTGCTTGGCCCCTCTGTGCCTCTGTTTCCTCCTCTGGAAAATAGAGATTACGGTAGTGCGACCACAGAGTGCTGTGGCGGGAAGTAAATGAGGTTGGGAGCGCCAAGTGCTTGCACAGGGCCCAGATGTCCGAGTGCCCGGGGAACGGTAGCGGGAGCCCCTGTTACCTGAGGATTCTCCCGGTGTTCCCACCCTCACAGGCAACCCTCCAAGCCCACTGCTTGTTGAAAAGCCTGGCTTTGGTCAAGAAAGTGGGAAGTTTACTCACACAGAATTCCTAGGAAGTTTGTCCTTAATGAAAAGGAAAACGGAGAGAGGATAAAGGATGGAAGGAGCCTTGTCCATGCACACCTGGCCAGGCCCTGGGCTCAGGGGCCCTCTCGGCCACCTGGGCTGTTTTCCTGGAGAAGGCCAGGCTCATGTCAACTTGTGCCCCAAGAATGATTCCCTTTTGGTCAGCGCTGGAGCCCACCCACCATCCCCAAGACCACAGCCCGTCACCCCGTCCTGCCCAGCCCTCCAGAGCCCTTCAGGGAGATCACAGGATGGAGAAAGTCTTTGTTAAATCCTGTGCTCTAAGGCTCATCTAGGAAAACAGTGAAAGTAACACATTAGTGTATAGAAAAAACATCTACTAGAATGTGCTAGGCAGTGTCATTCCTACTTATAAAAACATAAACATTGACATAGCAGTGTTATTCACAAGAGCCAAAAGGGGGAAGCAACCCAAGTGTCCACTGACAGATGATAAGCAAAATGTGGTCTATCCACACAATGGAATATTATTCAGTCTTAAAAAGGAAGGACATTCTGACACAGGCTACAATGTGTGAACCTTGAGGACATTTTGCTAAGTGAGGTAAGTCAGACACAAAAGGACCAATACTGTGTAATTTCACTTATAGGAGTAGTCGAATCCATGGAGACAAAGTAGAATGGTGGTTGCCAGGGGCTGGGGGTATGAGGAACGGGGGAGTTGTTATTTGATGGGTATAGAGTTTCTGTCTTGCAAGATGAAAGGCGCGCTGGAGATGGGTTTCACAACAATCTGAATGTACTTAACACCGCTGAACTGTCCCCTTGGAAATGTTTAAGATGGTAAGTTTTGTGTTATGTGTATCTCATCACAAGTCAAAGAGTATACGTAAACATTGATATTCATACTTAAAAATGAAAAGCTAACATTATGAAACAAAATACTTGTGTGACTCTGCCAGTGGTTGGCTCAGGGCTCCTCAGCCACGCTCAGCCCGCGTTTCACAGCCGGAGCACATCCTTCTAGAATGAAGGCTGCAGCTCTTCCTACCCTGTGGGGAAGCCATGTTGGGAAAACCCCATATTCGGGACCACCATGAGAAACAGACAAATGGAAGGAGTCTCAGGGTGCTGGTTGTGCAGGGACCCAGGGGACAGTGTTGGGACAAGCGGGATAGGTAGGAAATTGGAGTATAAAGGGGCCCAGACAATCTCACCAGACATTCCAGCAACCACGCTTCTCTGTATTTACTCAAAGGAGTTGAAAACTTATCTCCACACACAAACCCACACGCGAATGTTTAGAGCAGCTTTATTCATAATCACCAAAACTTGGAAGCAACCAAGAAGTCTTTCAGTAGGTGAATGGATAAACTGTGGTCCCTCCAGAGAACGGGATATTATTCAGTGCTAAAATGAAATGAGCTTTCAAGCCATGAACAGATATGAAGGAAACTTAAATGTATATTACAAAGTGAAAGAAGCCAATCTCAAAAGGCTGCCTACGCTATGATTCCAACCATAGGACATTCTAGAAAAGGCAAGACTACGGAGACAGTAAAAGCATCAGTGGTGGCCAGGGTTAGGGGAGAGGGAGAGATGAATAGATGGAACTCAAAAGATTTTTAGGGCAGTGAAAATACTCTGTATGATACTATAATGTAGATACATGTCATACATTTGCCCAGACCCATAGAATGTACAACACAAGAGTGGACCTTAATGTAAACTATGGACTTCGGGTAATAATAACGTGTCAATGTAGGTTCACTGATTGTGACAAATGTACGCCTCTGGTCTGGGGTCTCAATAATGGGAAAGGCTGTGAGTGTGTGGCAGCAAGTAGTTATGGGGCCTCTCTGTACTTTCCATTCAGTTTTGTTGTGAACCTAACACAGTTCAAAAAAATAAAATCTATTTAAAGGGAAAAAATATATATATGGGTAAATGAAGGCTAACTACTTTTTTAAAAAAGGACCCAGACAAGTTCCTTGAGAAATTAGAAAATGTCCCAGTTTATTAAATTCCATTCATTTCTTCATTCAATTTTTTTTTATTTGCCATCTCGTCTTTGGTGAGGTGTCTGTTCAGATTTCTTGCCTATTTTTAGTTGGCAAAATAAACTTATTTTCTCATTGTTGAGTTTTAAGAGCTCTTTATATATTTCGGATGTTAGACCTTGATCAGATAAGGACGTTTAAAAAATATGAGGGCTTACTCTGTGCCGAGCGCTGTTCTAGGGAGTGAACAAAACAGAAAACGCCCCATCCGCATGGATCTTACGTTCTAAGTAGCCCACAGTAGGCCATCTTGTGATAAATGCTATGGGGACAAATAAAACAGAGTAAGGTGGAGGAAGAGACCTTGGGATGCTATTTTTATAAGCATGGTCAGGGAAGGTCTCGCTAATAAGGTAGCATTTGAGCACAAACCAGAAGGAAGTGAAGGAACAAGCCACAAAGCAGAGGGAAGAGGGCTCCTAGCAGAGGCAGAGTGAGTGCAAAGGCCCTGAGGAAGAGAACATGCTCAGCCTGTTTGAAGGAGAGCAGGAGGTCAGGGTGGTGGAGTCGGGTTGGGGGAGGGCAGGGGCTGGTCATTTAAGGGCCATGTAGACCCCTGAGAAGGACTTTGGCTTTGGGTTGTGGATCCATTTCCTGCAGCTGCTGTAACAAATACCACAAACTAGGTGGCTTAAAACAGCAGAAATTAGTCTCTGACAGTTCTGAACCCTAGAAGCCAGAAATCCAGGGGTTGCGGGGGCTGTGTTCTCTGAAGGCTCTAGGGGAGGATCCTCCCTGGCCTCCTCCAGCCTCTGGTGGCTCCATGTGGTCTTGGCTTGTGGCTGCATCACTCCAGTCTCTGTCTCCCTCTTCACGTGCCCTTCCCTTCTCTCCATGTCTCCTTCTCTGTGTGTCTCTAAAAGGACATGGTCATTGGATTTAGGGGTAACCTAAAGATAACCTGGATAACCCAGGATGATCTTGTCTTGAGGTCCTTACTTTAGATTATATCTGCAAAGACTCTATTTCCAACAGCGTGGAGGTCAACGGCGGTGTGACAAGAGCCACCTCCGTGATGCTGTGTGGACTAGAGCCCACCTGGAGTAGGTTCAAGAGAAACTGCGAGGGAACAGCAGGTGTGGACAATGTTTTTTTGTTTTTTTTTTTCGGTACGCGGGCCTCTTACCGTTGTGGCCCCTCCCGTTGCGGAGCGCAGGCTCCGGACGCGCAGGCCCAGCGGCCGTGGCTCACGGGCCCAGCCGCTCCGCGGCACGTGGGATCCTCTCGGACCGGGGCGCGAACCCGCGTCCCCTGCATCGGCAGGCGGACGCGCAACCGCTGCGCCACCAGGAAGCCCTGGACAATGATTTTAAGGTGCTTCGCTATAAAGGAAAGCAGAGAAGGGAGACAACAGCTAGAGAAGGATGGGAGGTCAAGAGAGGATTTTTTAATAGGCTGTTTAAATTTTTTATTTAATTAATTTATTACATAAATGCAGTCACATTTATATATAACTTTGGTAAGCCACTTTGTGGCAACAATACATTACAACTATCTTCCCATGTTATTTACTGCACTTCTACAACTGACTTTTAAATTTTTTTCTTTATTTTTCATTGTGGTAAAATATATATAACATAAAATTTTCCATTTTAACCACTTTCACGTGTACAGTTCAGGAGTATAAAGTCTATTTTTGTGCAGTCATCGCCACCATCCACCACCAGAACTCTTTTCATCTTGTAAAACCGAAACTCGGTATCCATTAAAGACTAACTCTGCATTCCTCCCCACCCCAGCCCCCTGGCAACCACCACTCTGCTTTCTGCCTCTGACTTTACTACTCTGGGAAACTCATATAAGTGGAATTAGGCAGTATTTGTCCTTTTGTGTCTGAGTCATGTCTCTTGGCAGAATGTCCTCAAGTTTCGTCCGTGTTGTAGCCTGTGTCAGAAGTTTGCTTCCTTTATAAGGCTGAATAATATTCCATCGTATGGATAGACCACATTTTGTTTATCCGTTCATTCCTTGATGGACACTTGGGTTGCTTCTGCCTTTTGGCTATTGTGAACGATGATGCCACGAGCATGGTGTACAGCAACTGGCTTTCGTGTTTATTTGGATAGGTGACTTCAAAAGGTACAAAAGAGCATATAGTGAAAGCGTGACTCCTCCCATCCCATCCCCCTCCTCTCTACAGTTTTAACCACAAGTGGTCACAGTTACCAGTTTCTTGTGATTTTTCCACAAACAGTCTATGAGTATATGAGCATTTATGTATTTATTTTTCTTTTTAAAACAAATGGTTGAGTGCATACACATAGTTTTGATTCTTGATTTTTCTATCCCCAGTCAGTACACATATCACGTCCTTCCTCCTCATAGTGGTTTCAGGTGTTCCACCATGTGGATGTACAATAATTTATGCATCCATTCCTTTTTGATGGACTTCCAAGATGCTTCCAATCTTTTGCTATTACAGTGTTGTTAGGTGTAGTAGACTGAATGGTGGCCATCCGAATATATCAGGTCCTAATTCCTGGAACCTGGGAGTGTTACTTTATGTGGGAAAAATTTGCAGATGTGATTAAAGATGTGATTAAGACTCAAGATGAAGAGATGATCCTAGATTACATCTATCTCCCACTTTTTGAAAGTTCGTTTTAGGCCACTTCGCTTTTACTAAAGACCTACGTTAGTACCTGTTTTTGCTAACCGCAAGCATTTCGAAGAGGATTTTCATTTATATGGGGAAAAAGGCAAAAATTGAAAACTAGCATTCAGCATTTGTTTTGCAGCGAGCTGTTATAGAGGTGGTCATCCTGAGCAGCTAGAGCGGTACCACCAAGCTCCTTCCCTCGGAACTCCACTCAGCATCTCGGCATCAAGCCTCCAGAGCTTTGAACTGACTGAGCATCTGTGCTCAATTAACTTTGTGCATTCATTAACAAGATGTGTCCTAAGGTAATTGCTTCTTTACTTTATGCCAGTTCGGCTTGCGGAAGATTTCATAGCAATGCTCTACTTTTGGATGGTGGGGGGAAACCTGTATCTGAGTGAAATCCTATGTGTCCTTAGAGAGACAGAGGGAAATTTGGTACAGACAGAAGAGAAGAAGGCACACACGGAAAGAAGGTGATGTGAAGACAGAAGAAGAAACTGGGATGCCGGCAGCCATGAGAAGCCGGAAGAGGCAAGGAAGGACTTGTCTTCAGAGAGTGCGGACCAGCTGACACCTGGATTTCGGCTCAGTGACACCAGTTTTGGACTTTATCTCCTAAATGTGAGATAATAAATTTCTGTTGTTTAAGCCACCAAGTTTGTGGTAATTGATAGCAGCCACAAGAAACAAATACAATAAATATATCCTCAACACGTAAATCTACACACATTTGTGACTATATCTGTAGGAAAAATTGCTAGAAGTGGAATTACGAGGTACAAGGTTACGTATACTTTAAAATTGGATATTTACCAAAAGGCCCTTCATCAGGGTGGTCCTAATTTCAGCTCCTGCCAACTATAAACAAATGCCTATCCCCCACTTGGGGCGACTTCCCGTCCCCCACCTGGTCTCACGCATGCACATTTCACCGACAGGTGAAGTCTGTAAATCTCGCTCTGGCTGTCGGAATGTGAACAGAAGTGATGTGTGCATCCAGGGGAAGTGAGAAGAGGGTGTGCATTCTCCACTTTTCCCTTTTCCGCTCCACCAGCTGGAAGCCAATTTCAAGGCCCTGGGAAATGGTAGAGCCCACACGGTGGAAGAAATCCATCAATGAGTCACTGAACCTCCAAGTGGAAAAATACTGTCCACCAACTAGAAACATCCACACGGGACTATTACAGAAGCAAGAAATACACTTCTATTGTATTAAGCCTCTGAAATGTTGGCTTTTGTCACATTACCCTCACTAAAACACCATGATACTATTTTTTTAAATAAAAACACCAGATCCCCTTTTCTGAGGACTCACTTGAGAAGTGTTGGTCACATATATCAAGGTTAAGAATGACATTAGCTGCTGGGACTTCCCTGGTGGCGCAGTGGTTAAGAATCCTCCTGCCAATGCAGGGGACATGGGTTCGATACCTGGTCCGGGAAGATGCCACATGCCGTGGGGCAACTAAGCCCGTGCGCCACAGCTGCTGAGCCTACGTTCTGGAGCCCGCGTGCCACACTACTGAAGCCTGTGCACCACAACAAGAGAAGCCACCGCAATGAGAAGCCCGCACACCCCAACGAAGAGTAGCCCCCGCTCGCCTCAACTAGAGAAAGCCCGCGCACAGCAACGAAGACCCAACGCAGCCATAAATAAATAAATAAATAAATAAATAAATAAATAAATAAATGACATTAGCTGCTCTTTATTCTTTATCACGGTGAGGAAGTATCCTTCATTTCATGGATTACCAATTGCCTTCCAATTCGGGGGATGCGGTTTCAATCCCCGGTCAGGGAACTAAGATCCCACATGCGGCAGGGCACCTAAGCCCTCGCGCCACAACTAGAGAGAAGCCCACGCGCCGTGACAAAAGATCCTGCGTGCCGCAACCAAGACCCAACGCAGCCAAATAAATAAATATTCAAAAAAAAAAAAGTAAAGAGAAAATGCAAATTAAAACATTTCGGTAGACGAAAATTCTTCCCCTAAAACCAACTACAAAGCACAAGACTCGTTTGGACAAATAACAAAAAGAAAACCTAGAATCAGATAGTCAAAGAAAAAAAAACCAGAAATGGAAGAAAAAATTAAAAAAAAAAAATTTTTTTTTTCAATTGAGGAAGCCAAAAAGAGAAGAGACGCTTCTGACATCAAATTCATTGTGCGGACAGAGAGGATTTGTTTTAAGATGGGGACCATTACGTAATTATAGATGAATGGGATGCTGTAAGGAGGATGGTGGTGTAAGGAGGATGGTGGTGTGGATGGTGGTGTAAGGAGGATGGTGGTGTGGAGGAGAGAGGGGCGTCGGCCAGAGCTGTGTCCTGGGCGGGGAACAAGGCCCTGGCCTCGGCGGGAGCCCGGACAGTTTGTCCACTGAAATGGGGGCCGATGCCAGGTGGAGGCGAAGTGGCGGCAGGAGCACGGGGCCATCTCTCTGACAGGCGCTTCTGTGTTCTCTGTGCATCAGGAGGCGAGAGAGGATGCGAGGAGGGCAGGGAGCTGGCGAGAGAGGAGACGTGACATGGGTGCCTAAGGGGAGACTCTAAGGGCCAGGGGTGCCCTCGCTATGACCATGACCGTGGTGTTCTCTCCATCACGCTGCGCTGGAATGTTGTTTTTAACAACGGTTGGGGTTTTGCCAAACAAAGTTCCCAAGGGAGAGGGCCGAGTGTGGGAGCTGACTGGGCCTGCTGTGGGGGTTTAAAGGCGCCCTGAGGTCTGTGAGGGGGGTGTTCAGAGGCAGGGGTGGTGAAGGGGCAGCAAACAGAGCTGTACAAAGACCCCGAGGGGTTGAAGGAGGGTCGGAGGCGGGGTTTTGAGGGAGGAGAGAGGATTATGATCTAGAACGGCCAGGAGGACATGGACCCACACCCATCTGGGAATCGGGGGGAGGGATTGGGGAGAAACCGGTCCCCACTTCACAGGCTGCATGGAGAGCGGGCCTCAGGGGAGAGTCAGGCTTCCGATGCGACAGCGAGAAGGAGACGCTGAAGGGGGGGGGGGGTGTTGAGCGTATGAGGGATTTTTGTGGATGTGCCACAGGCTCTCCAGAGCCAAACGGTAGGGGTCGGAATGAGAGAGCCAGGAGTCTTGGGCTTCTTGGGACCATCAAAACCGGGAATAAAGGGCATGATGGGACCAGCCAGAATGGTCCCAAGCAGATCACAGGGGCCTGGGACCCTCTACATTCTAGTGAAGTTCCTCATTCCACAACTTTCTGTTAAAATTTGACCCGTGGCAGGCACCACGAGAGAACCCCAGCTGGACCCAAACCTGACAGACGTCCTTCCTGGGGAGGCTGTGTCCAAAGATTGAGGCCATGATATGCTGGGTCCGTCACCTCCCTCGATCCAGGAGAACTCAATTATCACTGGGTTCTGGAGGGTCTGACTGTCCTCAAATCACATCTCCTGAAACCGCGCACCGTAAGTGAAAATTTTGGAACTCTTTCTCTGTGCCACGTTTAGTGTTTTTACAGGGAGTATTTCATTTAGTCTTCGTGACAGCCCTATGAAGTTAGGGGTATTATCATTCCCATTTTACAGATGAGGACACTGAGGCAGACAAAGGTAAAGTAACTTGTTTGGATTTCAGAGCCAGCAAGAGGTGGTGTCAGGATTTGAACATGAGCCTGTGCTCTTCACCCAAGCTCCTCTGCCTGCTACCAGCACAGGCAAGCACGAAAAAAGCCTAAACTGACCCAAGTCTGCAGAAGAGGGGCGATGCTCAATGGCCCCCACTCTGGAGATGAAAAGATTTTCCTTTCGATTCGGAAGTTACTCCCCATCCTCCCCCCATAGTCACCCACTCAGTGATCGGCTCTCATTGTTTCTACCTCTCTCAGTTAAATGGCCAAATGGTGCTTGCGATGGTGACTTACCATTTCAAAACTGCCAGCAGAAAATGCTCAGTAGAGGAAAGAGAGAAGTTGCCAGATTAGGTGTTGATTCGGGAGCGATGAGCGATTCCCACGTTTGTCTATTTGACAAAGCAAATAGCATCTTGCTCGGGTCTTCTTCTGAGTGTGGAACTTGGGAAGACTCTTTGAAGTGTTCCTCTCTTTTCCTCTGGCAGGCAAGTGCCCTTCAGTCTTTCAACACTCCAGCACAAAGCATTGGCTCAGTGCATCTCGATTTTCCACAGCCCGAGGCAACTTTATCAATTCTGACTCTGGTTTCTCTTGTTTACATTGTTAAGCATAAGCATTGCAGGAATGGGGCCACCGTGAGGTAAGAGGAAGAAGGAGATGGGTTGTGCAGCTATACCAATTAGATTGGGTTCATCTGCAAGTAACCTAATCCTGAAAACAGTGTCTTAACCTGTAGAGAAGAACACACATAGGCCTTCCTGAGTGGTATGGTGGCCCATGGTGTTACAGACCCAGGCTTCTTCTACCTCGTTGCTCTGCCACACGTGGCTTTCCTTTCCAAGGTCATCTCACAGTCCATTATGATTGCTGGAGATCCAGCCATTACCACTGCATTCCAGGTGACAGAAAAGAGAAGAAGAGGAAGAAATCACTTTTAAAGAGATGTTCCACTATTACCTCCACCCCTTCACTTTAATTTCTCTCTCCAAAGTTTTCTTCTATGGCCACCTCTAGATGTGAAGAATATGGGGGGATGTAGTGTTTTAGTTGGCAGCACTGTGTCCAGCTTTTTTTTTTTTTAAAAAAAGTGCTCTTTTGCTAAGAGAAAAGGGAAGAATTGCAACTGGGAGGCAAATGGCTGGCTTTGTTATAGTTACCCTGCTGTATTATAAGGAAGAAGATCAAGGTCATGGGTTCAGGAAGAACTAGGAGACATACATGTGTCTGGTGCTGGGATCTGTGGACAAGCTATGCTGGGTAAGCATATGCAAGCAAAGTGCCCAGAGGTGGTGGGTCTAAGGGAGATTTCTGCCTCCCCCAGAGAAGCCTGAAGGTGAGAAGCACAGGGAGGTGCTATTTAAATGGTAAAAAGAAGATGTTAAATTTGTCTCCTGGCCAATTCAACAGGGATCCACTCTGGTTCATCGTGCCAGGGATGAGGGCCCAGCCCTATGGGATCCCTGTCTGTCTCTCTTTATTCTGACACCCAGCTAATCTCTGCAGGATCCTTGACAATGTCACAGGAAGTCAAGTTCAGCACTCGGTCCATCTCTCATGAGTTCAGACCAGTTATTACAAGTGTCCGTGCATAGCCCAGCTTCCCCAGGCTCAGAAAGCCACCCATGTAGGAGGAGTCTCAGCCGGGTCAGGTTCAGGGCCCCCACTGGCCCAGATGTTGCCTCTGTGACAATTAAAAAAATAAGAAAAAGGTACTCTCTCTGGGGAGATGCAGCTGCATGCTCAATCTCAGCACCCACACAGCCAGGACCATTTGTGCTGTGTACAACCTGAACAGCTGTGAAGGCAGCCCTGATAAAGAGGATATAAACTAGGGGCTGGCATCACGTTTCCTGGTCACCCAAACAACCATCACTGATTATTTCCCGAGTGTGAGGAGTACCTTGTACTCCTGCCCCATTGAAGTGGGCCCTCCCTCCACCCTGCCAAGCTGCAGAGGATAGAGCAAAGCGGTGAAGAACACAGGTTCAGATTTAGATAAACCTGGGGTCAAATCCTGGCTTCGCACTTATGAGTTGGGCTTCAGGGAGAGAAAACCTATGTGGTTTAGTTAGAATTAGGCTCAGCTTTGAGAAGCAGAAAAAACCCAGAGAGTAATGGCTTAAAAAAACACCAGTTTCTTTTCTCCCGGTACTCAAGACGGCAGGTACATCCAGCTCCAAGATGTGACTCCCTTCTCAAGGTCAGGTTATGGTCCATGGGGTTGGAGTTCCAGGGACAGATAACCCGCACATTCCAGCTCGCTGGACAGACAGGGGTGGGCAGGTGAGAAGGTCCATGTCTTAGAAGTCACACACACAGTTTCTGCTTGTAACCCAGAAATCACAAGGTTATGCTTCGGTGGGAAGCTGGGAAACGTAGATTTTATTCGGGAGGGTCCTGCTACCAGCTGAATATTGGGGTTTCAATTATTAAAGAAGTAGGGGAGATGGTGGGGGACGGCTACAGCCTCTGCTGTGGTGCGTGAAGCACTTAGCGCAGAATCTCGAACGTTCTTTGGACAGATCTCCATCTCATACCCAATAATCAGGACAGCAAGGATTGCTTGGGCTCCATCGCGGAAGAGTGAGACTGACACGACCAGGGCGTCTGCTCTTGTCTCATTGTGCATGAAGGGAGGCTTCACGGAGGAGGGGGTCATCGGGCAGGTCCCTGAAGTACGGGTAGAAGTGCGTCGGGAAGAGGGTCTTCCGGGGGAGACGGAGCAACAGGAGGTGAGGCGCGGACGCCACAGATGCGAGCCTCTTAGGGGAGTGTGTTAGGTCAGGATCCCTGGAAGCAGAGCCTGAGATGGGGCTTCGTGTTCAAGAGGCTTATTAAGGGAGGGCTGTCCGGGGGGGGCGGGGAGAGGCATGGGACAGAGGAAGGGAGCCCGGCAGGGGTGTGCGTGCAGCCTGCGCCGCTGGAGCCCTGGAGCGAAGCGCGCTCGCAGGAGCGGTCCACAGTCGCTCGTGGGCGTGGGGCCACTTGGTGGGGAGAGAGGCCAACTTCCCCATCAAGGTGGCTCCTGACTAGCAGAGAGCAGCTCCCCAGGGAGTGGGGTGGTGGTGGGACCTTAGCAGCCAAACTCCCAGCGATGGGGGGATGGGCACATCAGCCCAGTTCAGCAAATGGTGGGGGAGGGAGGGGTGCTCAGCAGTGACCATCCCAGGGCAGGATGGGGCAGTTCCACTCAGCTGGGATACGGGGACCCAGAAGGGAACGATGGGGACCCCTGGGTCACCGCGGGTGGGGCAACACGAACGGCCGGCTGGGCCCAGACCGTGACGCCAGCCAGTCGCGGGGCGGGTTTTAAGCACCCGCGGTGACCCATTCCAGCGGTTTTTCCTGCTCGAATGAGCAGTTTGAACTGAACCGTGAAGTCAAAGGGGAGCCTTAGAGGGGCGACTCCCACGAGTGAGGGGCTTGGGCTGGGAGTCAGACACAGTCGGAGCAGCGAGAAATTAGAGGCAGTGGTCCAATTCAGAGACCACAAAACACTCTAGGCCCCCAGTCACCTTCTTGATCACCCCAAAGCAAATCATATTTAGTACAGTTTCCAGTGATTGATGTGCTTTATTTTAATTCTTCAAACATGGCTATTCTAATGACGGTAGATCTATAGTGAGCATGATATTTGATTAAAAAGAGTATCCTGAGACTTCTGCTTCTGGCCAAAATGGAGAACAGAGACTAGATTTACCCTCCCACCTGCAACAATCAAAACCTTTAAAAAGTATGTGAAACAACGTCTTCAGGACATTGGACGTGAGGCACCGAGGGGCAGCGCTCGTCCCTCTCAGTGCCTTGGGGACAGCGTAGGTAGGGGCAGCCCCGGGGGCAGGGTGTGGGCAGTGGCTGCCCTGAGTTGAAGACGTGGAGCTGAGCATCCAGGGACACCAAGGTGGCCAGAGTCCCCGGGACAGAGTGTCGGGGATGAGAGGCGTGCACAGGGAGAGAGAACCCAGCGGGGAGCAGAGGCCCCTCGAGAAGGCGGCTGAGAGCTCATCACGTGTGCCTGTGAGGGAACCACTCGAGGCTGGGGTAGGGGGGTGGGTAAGACAGGCAAGGACCAGCAGAAGCTGCATCCCGAGCTCTCCAAGGAGTAGAGGTGCCAGTTCCACCAGCGCGACTGGAAAACCTCGCAATTCTCGGGACAGCTGGCCAGGCACTCAGAGAGTCTCGCTTCAGAGGTGACTTTTGGAGATCCTGCCCCACGTGTGTCGTGGCTGTTCCGGTTATCCCCGTGGGCCTGCCTTATGATGACCTCCCCACACCCAGCCGAGCCCCTGCAGTCTGGGGAGCACTTGGTTCCCCAAAGCCGAGGACCCGGGGCCGCTGAGAACCAGGCCATTGCCTCTGACTTCACTTGGCCACCACATGCTCCTGTTGGAAGTCTGCTTGGTCTCCAGCTATTGAAACGCTTTCTCACGATGGCAAAATCTTGAGCTCATATGTAACCGGGCCGTGTCTGTATCCCAGAAGTGCTATATTTCCCACAGCTTTATATAAACTTCCTCTCACAGAAACAGCCAGAACGCATCTGGGTTCACAGGCTGTGAACCTTTCTTTGAGATTCTAAACTTAGCAGCCTTTTTTCCCCCCTCTGTTCCCCAAATATGGGTTCAGATAGAGCATACACTCTGGGAATCCAAAGGTCCGGTCGCTGCACCCCACAGCCTCGTGACCAGGGTGGGTTGCATGGGGACTGGGCAGTGGGGCAGGGCTCAGATAGTGATGTGGGGAAGAACCGCCCAGAAGGGCCAAGCCCGGAGGCAGGGGCCGGCGCCCGCGTGCTCCCTGTGCACCCCTGTATCGATGGGGGAAGGGGCGCCTTCAGAGCTGGGCAGAGAGGCAGGTAGTCCACCCGAGGCCAAGGTGCACGCCAGGATCTCAGCCACGCCCCCAGGCATGAGCCGTCCTCGAACTGCCTGTACTTGCCTATATTTTTGTGTTATCCTCTTACTGTTAAAACATCGGTTTTGTTATTATTTGGGGGTGGTGGAGGCAGCAGATCAGGAGACAACTGCTGCTGAAAAGACAGCTTGCTACTCACCGTTCCTAAGGGGAGGGGGCACGCCGCCCCTTGCAGGGCCACACGGGGAAGCACCAGGGTCGGTCAGGAGATGCAGGGAGTGCAGGGGAAATGTGAACAGAGCCTCTACTGTGGTTTAACTGGAAGGAATGGGCTAGGCAGGGTAAGCAGGCTTGAGACTGGCTAGTTTGAATAATTCCAGCAAGCTCTGGAGGGTAGGGCTGTCTGGTACCTAGCCCTGGGTGATTAGGGCAGGGAGATGAGTGGCCTTGAGCGTGAGAGTCCTGTGAGAGCTCAGTAAAGGAGGTCACCGGGGTGGGCCCCGGACTGGTTGGTTTGCATACAAGAGGTGTGCTCCCAGGTGAGCTGTTTGCTGTCTCCAGGCATCAGCTGACGCTGGGAGGGGCGGTCCCACCAGGGCCAGCAAAGGCCCAAAGTCAAAGCATCAGAAACACATGGAGATGCCACATCTCAATTTTGACCAGGACAGATTTGGATCAAGTAGTTGGATCCTGAGAAACATGTAACCTCTATTTGGCTAAGTTACTGTGATTATGTCACTGGTACACGCAGCCAACTGTAGTCCTAATGGATGAAATAGGTAACGTTATTATTCCCTTTTATAGAGGAGGAGACTGAAGCCTATCATGTTAATAAAATTATCCAAAACCTGGTGGCTCTTAAACGACAGAGCCTCTATGGACTGAACCGTGTCCTCCCAAAACTCATATGGTGAAGCCCTAACCGTCGGCATCTTAGAATGTGACTGCGTTTGGAGACAAGGTTAAATGAGGTCATTGTTGTGTGCCAGTCTCAGCCGCTAATAGCCAAGGTCGTGGCTGGACAAGCCCTTGTGGTTATTATGACTGCAAGACACAATCATAATCTTTTTTTTTTTCCTCCAAACATATTTTCTTTATTTCCTCCAGAGAACAGGCTTCAGTCCTCCGGTCCTTGTAAACACTTAACACAATCGGTGTGAGATCAAACTGCAATAACCATCAGGAAACTGAAAAAAATATCAGTCCTCCAGTCCTTGTAAACACTTAACACAATCGGTGTGAGATCAAACTGCAATAACCATCAGGAAACTGAAAAAAATATGTATTACTTACAGGACCCGGAAATTACATGGCACACCTGGGGTCACACCGCGAGATTGTGGGTAGAGAGTGCGTGAGCACAGGCCCGGGGTTCTCCTTTTATAGGGGTGAGGGTGGGGGCCTAGGGTTTCATGGGCTCACTACCGCCGAGTTCAAAACGTAAGAGCAGGAATTTAAGGGAAGGGAAAAGAAAAAACAAGTGGCCCAAAGTCGTCAGTTATTGAAGTCAATCAAGGTCTCTAAAACAAAGGAGACTTAGTCGGGGAAGGTGGCCTGGCTCTTTATCTAGTCCTGTGGCTGGCAATGTGTTTATTCAATCAAAGCTTAAATCTGGCACTTGCATTACAAAAAAGAGAAAACCTAGTTTTCAGGGCTTACACCACAGTCATAAGGGTGAGGCCCTAATCCAATAAGACTCGTGTCCTTATAGGAAGAGGAAGAGACGTGAGGGATGTGCACACACAGCGGAAGGACCATGAGGACACAGAGAGAAGGTGGCCAAGAGCAAGCCAAGCACAGAGGCCTCGGAAGACACCAAACCTGCCGGCTTGATATTGGACTGCGGGTCTTTGTTTCCTCCCCAACTGCTTGCACATTTGCGGTAAACCCTGCTTCCTTGTCTGACCTGAGCTCCTCCACCTCACCCTCCATACTTGGCCTCCCCAGGGAGAGGGGGCTCCAGAGCACCCCCTTGGAACCTCACCCTTGTCATGTTTTGGAAGAATGTCTAAGAGCATGATGAAGCGTGGCAGGATGCAAATCATCTGTACAGTGTGGTTTGTGGTTTACAGCCAGAGTCAACTGGGAGTGGAATTTTGTCAAATGCCTTGTAGGCATCTATGGACATGATCATATGACTTTTGCCCTCGCTCTGTTAATATGATAGATTTTCTAATATTAAACCATCCTTGCAATTCTGGAATAAATCCCACTGGGCTGTGAAATATCATATTTAATACATTTTTGGATTCAATTTCCTTATATTTTTATTTTAAAATTTTGCCTTGGGACTTCCCTGGTGGTCCAGTGGTTAAAAATCCGCTTGCAATGCAGGGGACGCCGGTTCAACCCCTGGTTGGGGAACTAAGATCCCACGTGCCGTGGGGCAACTAAGCCCACGTGCCGCAACTACTGAGCCCGCGAGCCGCAACTACAGAGCCCATGCACTCTGGAGTCCGCGCGCCACCACTAGAAAGAAGCCAACGCGCCGCAACAAAGAGCTCGCACCCCGCAATGAAAGATCCCGCATGCCACAACTGAGACCTGATGCAGTCAATAAATAAATAAATAAATAAAATTTGCCTTAATATTTATTACTGATATAGGACTGTCTTTGTCAATTGTGATAGTAATATTATATTAGCTTCATAAAAGTAACTTAGGGCTTCCCTGGTGGCGCGGTGGTTGCGCGTCCGCCTGCCGATGCAGGGGAACCGGGTTCGCTCCCCGGTCTGGGAGGATCCCACATGCCGCGGAGCGGCTGGGCCCGTGAGCCATGGCCGCTGGGCCTGCGCGTCCGGAGCCTGTGCTCCGCAACGGAGGAGGCCACAACAGAGGGAGGCCCGCATACCACAAAAAAAAAAAAAAAAAAAAAAAAAGTAACTTAGAAGCTTACATTCTTTTTCTATGCTCTGTAAAGTTTCATGCAAATTTGCAGTTAATTGGTCTTTAAAGGTTTCATACCTTGGTGATTCTTGAATCCTTGGTGATGTGTGAATTTAGAGTTTTCTGTCTTCTATAGAAGTTGTCTGTGTACATATTCTATCTCTACTTGGGTTGATTTTGGTGCATTTTATTTTCCTAAAAATTTATCCATTTCATCTGTTTTCAAATTTATTTGCCTAAACTAGTACAAAATATTATCTTAATTTTAAAAATTCTTCTGTTCCGTTATTTTTGTCATTTCTTTTTTTCTTTTTTCTTTTGCCGCACTGCACAGTATGCAGGATCCTAGTTCCCGGACAAGGGATCAAACCCATGCCCGCCCCACCCCCCTCCCCCGTAGTGGAAACGAGGAATCTTAACTGCTGGACTGACAGGGAAATCCCTCTTGTCATTATTACATTGTGTATTTGTGGTTTTCCTTTTCTAAATTATGCCAGCTAATGGTTTTCCAATTTTGTTGATTTTTCAAACTACCACATTTTTGATGTATTAATTACACTCTTTTACAACTCATTAAATTTCTGGTTGGAACTTCATTAATTCCTTCCTTCTGCTTTCTTTGGTTTACTCTGTTGGTCCTTTTCTAGTTCCTTATTTAGATGTGTAATTGATTTATTTTCATTTTTATGGTTTCTGGTATTTAATTCTATATATTTTTCTAGATTCTGTTTTAGTAGAATCACATAAATTCTGTAATGTTCTTCCTTCATTATCATAACTTCCTACAAATTAGGCAACTTTGTTTTGAAAAATCTTCTGTCAAGAGTAGCTTAATAGTATGCATTTAATTTACAGGATGAGGGCCTTTTGGTGGTTTTGATGTTAATTTCTAGTTTTGGGGTTTTTTTTTTTTGTTTTTTTGCACTGTGATCAGACAATGCCATTTGTATTTGTACACTTCAGGAAATTTTAAAATTTTCTTTGTGAATCTTCTATGTGCAAATCTGTTAGATGCAGTGAAAGTTACAGATGAAGTGAAATGATGTCTGGAAGTTTCTTTGAAAGACCTGAGTAGGGGGGCATTGGGAGGACGGAGGAAACAAGATTAGCAAAACATTGATCACTTTTGAAGTTAAGTGGTTGTGTACTTGGGGGGTTATCTTAATTTTTATTTTTTGTACTTTCATGATAAATTTCAATTTTCATGATAAAAAAAGTTAACACCCTCTCCCTGGAGGGTGGTATTAGAATTACTTTAAATTTCCTTCTTTACTCTTTCCCCCTTTTCCCCCCAAATTTTAAAAACTAAGCACATATTATTTTTAGACTTAAATAGGCATTTTAAAAAGTAAAGAAAACCTGATAATTGGGTTCTGAGTGGAAGCCACTCTGGGTTCCCTGGGCCTTGGCTGGTAGGGCTTCCCCTCACCAGGAGCTATGACAGGTGACCGGAAGTGGCCACTTGACCTCAGGGAGGGACAGTGCAGAGATGTGAGGTGGGTGAGGCGGCCTTAGGAAGACAGGACCAGATTTCAGCCGGAGTGAGGAAAGCTCTAGAGGAACAATTGTCCTGCAGCACATCTGACACTGCTGGGTCAAAGGAGGGTCCAGGCCCCCAAACCGTCTCCGGGGGAAGGGTACCTCATCCCCCTTTTGGAAGATACTTCCCTGGGTTGAGGGTAGGGCGGGTGTCTACACACCTCTGCTGCACATACGCGGCAGGAAGCTTCCCAGGGACATTTCTATTTGAAAATGTTCTACGAATATTTGGTAAATTTTCTATTTGGTAACATTTCTACGGCCCTTTGGAGAAACACAGGCCTGGAGGAGGCCTCCAAGAACAAAAAGAACCTGTGTGCCCCGTTTCAAGATGTGCTGGGTGGAGCAGATCCATTATAAATGTTTGTCCCTAAAATGTTTTCATTTAAAAAATGTAGATGATCTATTACATATATGGTGTGCTCTGTGTGATGATGACAGAACTTCCCACGTTCTGCTGAAGGTTCCTCTCCGAAAGTGAAAGTCTGATCCTGTCATCGCTTCTCCAATCACAAAAGCTGTAAGGCTGACTTTCACAGAGGACTTTCCCCAGGCCGAAAATTGGGTGGTGACAAAGGCACACACAGTAGGTTGTAAACCGAGCACTCGGTTATGCGCTGAGCGCTATCCCCAAACTGCATCCTGTACCAGGAAAGTCCACATCCAGCCACAGTGTGTGGGAGCGGGGGCATCTTCCAGGCAAAACCAGAGAGCCCGGAGGCGGGTGGTGACTGTGGAGCCTTATCACTGACCCCGAGGCATAGACTCGCAAAGAATTAACATCTCCCCCCCACACCCCGCCTCGCCCGACTCTGGCCCCATCGCCCCTTTCGATAATCAACGAGCAAAAAGGCAAAGCAGCTCTTGAATTAAGATGGGAGTGCTGTCTGTTCACTCCACTTCTGCCTCACCTTTTTTAGAAAGGTCGGGGGAAGTGTCAGAATACTTGCTTTTTCGGGGAAAGAGTCAAAATCTAGTAAAACAGTGTCTCTGCCGCCAAGAGCTCACAGTCCGTTCAGGGGACAGACATGCAAATAAAGACTGAGTTACAGCCGCTCAGAGGGATAGATTCTAACCATGGTAGTCCGTTCTGAAGCATTATCGGAAACGTATTGCTTTGAGAAAAAGAAAAATGCCCAATTCCTCGGTCTTAATTGTTTCAACAGGCATGGGATGTCCACACCCTCCGAAATTCTCTCTCTCTCTCTCTCTCTCTCTCTCTCTGTCTCTCTCTCTCTCCCCCTCCCTCCCTCTCTCTCTCCCCCTCCCTCTCTCCCTCCCTCTCTCTCCCCCTCCCTCCCTCCCTCCCTCCCTCTCTCTCTCTCTCTCCCCCTCCCTCCTTCCCTCCCTCCCTCTCTCTCTCTCTCTCTCTCTCTCTCCCCCTCCCTTTCTTTCTCTGTTTTTAACAAACTGCTATTTTAGACCAGGTAATGTTTGCTTTTCCTCCATCTCAGCTCAGGGTGAATTTTCTAATACAGACAGCTTCAGTTGAACTTTATTAGATTAAATTATATTTGCTAACAGTCAATTTGTGACATTTATGTTCTAGACATGTGCACCAACTTTTGACTTCCTTTAGCGTAAAGCTAATAAAAACCTATATTCAATAACTTAAATCAGATTTACCTCCCAGGGAAAAATCAACAGCTGTGCCACTGGAAAACTCTCTCCTCAGTTCAATGCTAAGTTACCTCTAGAAATGCCAAGTGTTTTCAGACCTGGAAATAGTTGCAAGAAAAGGTGGACACCTGTTCACGTGAGCTGAGCTCCTTTTGTGAAGGTCGAAGAGTTAGACTCAGAGCAGCTCTCAGTTTGGGGGTTCTGATTTGCACATTAATGCCTTTAGTAGTTTTATCTCCATCTCTTTTATTTTACAATAAGTGATTTAGTTACAACACAGGATTCTGATAGCAGGAGCCACTCCCCACCTCCACAAGCCTTGTGGGATCCTAGTTCCCCGACCAGGGGAGTCCTAACCACTGGACCACCAGGGAATTCCCAGTAGGAGCTTTGAGTGCATCTTGTATTTTGCTGACTTACCACTGAAACATACAGTTGCTCTGAGCCTATGGGACCTGGTCCAGCACAATGCAAATAGAGACGCGAAATGAGAAATGAGATCGGAAGGATAATGCTGCTATTATACCTGCCTACTTTGTCTGGGGGTGGGGCTGGGGGAGGCGAGAGTAAGCAGGCAGCGGGGAGGGGACAGAGGAGGCCCGTGGGCACTTATTGCGCTGTAGTCACCCACTCGTAGGCGGGGTTGGTCTTGTTTCAAAATGATGCGACAGGGACTTCCCTGGCGGCGCAGTGGAGAAGACTCCGTGCTCCCAATGCAGGAGGCCCAGGCTCAATCCCGGGACAGGGAACTAGATCCCACCTGCATGCCGCAACTAAGAGTTCACATGCTACAACCGAGGAGCCTGAGTGCCGCAACTAAGGAGCTGGTGAGCCGCGACTAAGGAGCCCGCCTGCTGCAACCAAGACCCGGTGCAACCAAATAAATAAATATTAAACAACAACAACAAAAAATGATGTGACAGGTGAAGGAGCAAAATGAAGGCGCAGGTACCATCCTCACCTTCATTAGCCCTGTGCTGAGACCACCCGGGCACCTGCAATACGATGGCCTCTCTCAACGAGCCAAGGAAGAGCAACAGAACGCGTTGGGTACCTTGGGCGGATGTACCAAGCACACTGGGGTGGGGTCAGGGGAACGGCAGGGACACAGCTGTGGTCATGGGGCTGCTGAGCAGGGCTGCCACCCGACACAGACGGTTGTAGGAGCAGGGATTTAGGTGACAAAACTGCAAACGAGGGGCTTCCCTGGTGGCGCGGTGGTTGCGCGTCCGCCTGCCGATGCAGGGGAACCGGGTTCGCGCCCCGGTCTGGGAGGATCCCACATGCCGCGGAGCGGCTGGGCCCGTGGGCCATGGCCGCTGAGCCTGCGCGTCCGGAGCCTGTGCTCCGCGTCCGGAGGCTGTGCTCCGCAACGGGAGAGGCCGCAGCTGCCACCCGCCCGAGACCCACAAAAAAAAAAAAAAAAAAAAAAAAAAACTGCAAACGGAGTTGCTGGCACTTCCCATTCTGCATTTCATGACGAGGCTGGAATCCTGTCCCATGGCTGGAACAGCAAGACGGCTGTGGCTGTCGTTTTCTTGGTCTGAATGCAGCGAGTTCAATCTGTTCAAAGTAATGATAGCCTGGGACTTGCCTGTGGGAATCCGTTCATCCAATAACCTCTGAATCCATGCTAGCGTGGCCCAGAATCCTACGGCAAAGTGTCCTACGACCCGCGTGTGCTGGGCCTGAGAGCAGGTTGGGGTCCCTTCTCCAGCAGGGACACAACCCCAGACTCTTTTTATCTCTCTGGGCAGTGGTTTCAGAGTCAAGCCAAGTGTCTGTTTGCTTAAAGCATCTCATGGGTGGGCTCACGTATCTTTCCCCCTTTTCAGTGGTTGGTGAACCGAAGCAGTCTTAGGACCCGTAATCCCATCACTATCGGCCTCAGACTAAGTAAAATAATCAAAGGCTGCCGCTTGCCCGCTCTGGAGACCTGCTTGAGGCCCTTCACAGGCGTGTGTTCCGTGGACGTTCCCTAGCACGTGGTTTAGCATCTACACTAGGTATACATGGAAACGTACCGTATAGTTGGTGGCAGATTGTGGGGCAAAGCGGGTGGGCTTTTAGATGCTTCACCTTTTGGGCAAAAGAACCTTTCTGGGCTTTGGCTTCCTTACTGGTGAAATGACAACACTAGTTTCTTCCTGATTTGGCTGTCAAGAGGTTGTAAATGAGAAAACACACGTAAAGCACTTAGCACGTCGGTAGCTGGGAACCAGCTCCGTACTCTGACATCCAGTATCGAACTTTCCTTGGGAACCAATGACATCTCTCCTGGCCCTCTCTCTGGGGCCAGTGGACTTGGAGGAACAGAGCGACGACCCCCTGGGATCTTGGGACGCAGGGTGGGCGATGGAGGCAGCTTCCCGAGGCTTCACGGGGAACGGCTCAAGGCCACCATGCCCGCAGCTTGTGGCGGCTGATTTCAAGCCTGACGGCACAGCCTTCGCAGAGCGGTTGCCAAGGAACAAAGTAATCCTGTGACAGAAACGCTGCCCGGGGTTTCGGTTTGCCGGTGGAAAGGGTTTTGGGTGGTGACAAGTTGTATTATGAGCATTTCTGGTCTCCCTGAGACAACCGTGTGAGAAGACAAGTTATGTAGGACAAAACCGCAGACCCAGCCTGGCAACAGACAACATGCGCTGCGTTTCCTTGATATTGATCCACAGCTGTATGGGATTAAAAAAAAAACCAGTCACCCCAAGCCCAAGCCTGCATACTTAAGCTGATCCATAGCCTGCCCTTTGGCAAAATGACTTTTGCTGATAAGTTGATTTCTTGGGAAGTCCTGGGAGTGGCCCTTGGCTCTACCCTCACTACCCAGGCGACCACGGATGAGCGAGGCCACCCATCTGAGGTCACCACCACCTTCCTCAGGGGGGTGGATGCAAAGTGACTCAACCCACATGAGCACAGAGTCGCCCAGGGACTGCCTGCCCCCCTTCCTTACAGACAGACGGCCGTGAAGGGGCAGCTCCCGTACTGCCCTTCTAAGGAGCCGCTATGTCAGAACGGATAGAGCTCAGGGGTTATGAGGAGGAGAGGAGTGTACGTTTTACGTGAGTATTCAAGAAAGGACTGCAGTGTGATGTCAGTAATGTAGTGATTTCTGTACTCAAAAGCCAGTGGCCCTTTGGTTAACAATTTCCGGTGATTATGTGAAGCAACAGAGTAACCGTCATGGCCACAGAAAGCATATAAATCCCATTGAGTCAAGAAGAATTCCTAATGATATGGAAATAGTGATTCTTAAGAAGATCTACTGTGATCACGCGGCTTAACGTTTTCTGCAAGTACGGCTGTCACGCATGCACATAGAAACTATGCACTGACAAGAGCGGGTGCTTTTCAAATAAAATCACAGGATCTTACTGCAGACTTTATATCATCCAAGGACAGAAGCTTTCCACAGAGACATTTAAAATTATAATAAAAAAAATAAAAGTACGATGAAAGTTACACCTGAAACTAATATAATATTATGTCAACTCTACTTCACTGAAAATAAAATAATAATGAAAGTCAAAAAGAAGAGAGATGCAAACTTGATTTTACAAAATTTGACAATCAAAAGAGTAAGGTACGATCAAGACGTATAGTCAGTTACGAGCCACTTTAGAAAAATGCTGTTTTGAGGACAGCGGACATGTGAGTAGGTAGTCAGTGCAGGGGCCCTAAGTAACTTGGAGATTGTGGGGAGATGAGGACAGGCTGCAGAGGGTTCTGGGAGAAGAACGTGTGTAGGGTGCTCTCCAGGGGGACTAGTCTCTGCCAGGAGCCAAGGCCTCCCCTCGAGGTGAGGGCACGCTGAGTGGGTCTCGCTGATGTGTGAAGGGCTGGGGGAGACATGGAGGGGCCTCACCCTCCACAGTGGACTCAGGTCTGGGAACCCAGGGTCCCGGCCCCGCCCCCAGCCCCATGCCTGTGGCTGTGCGAGAACGGGGGTGCTCCAGCACCATGGTGGACGGGGAGCAGCGGGTACAGGGAGACCAGGGCAGGGACGTCCTTGTCGCTGCACTTTTCCTCAGAGTGAGCATGATGCGTTTCCTCCAACTAGAGGAAGAGTCTTCCACAGACCAAGTGTAGCTGCACCAGACGTCTAGGCCAATTCTGGCTGCACAGTCTGAGAGATGTACTCGAGCTGCTGAAACGTCAGCATTTGCAGAGATGATGAGTTGGAGAATTTAAAATCAAAGATGGACGTCCTAGAAAACCAGTCAGGATGACAGGTGAGCCAGTGTGTCCTGTGGCCCAGATGGTCACCGAGCCAACAACGTTGGCCTCGGTACCGACCTCAGCACGACAAGAGCTGCAGGCTCTTGTGAGCCCACGGGGAGAACCATCGGTTACCAGGATCTGCATTTGTTTTCAGGAGAAGCCCAGAAACTACACAAGAATTTGTCCAGTTTCAAGGTTAGTCTAGTTTGGCCACCCAACTTCCATCACAGGTGCAGCCTTTACACCTGGAAGACAAGACCAGCCAGGTCTCAACCAGGGGGTGAACTTCACCTTTGAAGCTGGGAGACACAAGGCTACAGTTAGACCCCTTGTCAGTCTCTGAAACAAGATTGAGAATTGGGCCTCTGACAGTTCCACAGGGAGGGCCCAGGAAAAATGCGGGTAAGGAAGTGACGGGCGGCCTCTAGTGGCCACTGACGGCCAAGTCTCACAGCAGATCCCTGGGGGAAAAGGTACTTTCTACCTCCTGCAATACAAGAGCTGTTACGAGAATATAAAATAAAGCAATCAGGAAGAAAAAAATGTTTGTAACTATATCTTCAGTATTTTGCCAAAGAAAAACCTCAGATTAATCGATAGTCGTCCTGAAATAAAAATAGTTTAGGCGGATTCTTTTGAGGATGTATTTATTGAGTTCTAAAACCTTGAATAACTTTTACTTTAAAAATTCAAACTGAAAAAACAACTAGGAAAACCAGAAATTTCAAGAACTTTCAAAGAGAGTTGTGGGTGTCCTTTTTAGCTATTATTATTATTTTGCCAAAAGAAAGATGAGCTAATAGTTTAGAAAGCTTCATCAACTGGTGAACTTCATCTTGGTCTCCACTTTATGTCTTTTACTCCATGAAAATGTCTTTTCAAAGCAGTGTTATCTGCCCACGGAGAATTTAAACAGGAATCGTCGTCATTTTCTTCCAGTTTCTGGACATAAAGGTGTTTTGCTCAGGAAGGCATCTCAGGAAAGTGTTCTGCAGCGCCCACGACCAACCTCCTTGCTCCCCACCTCCCCAGAAGCAGGACACCTCCAGACCCTAAGGCAGGCGGACACCGGGCAGGGCCCCCGCAGCCCTGGCGAGGCTGAAGCTCAGGCGGTGCCCTCCCCACATCCTGCAGAGCCCCCCCGCCCCCCGAGCTACCCCCGTGCCCAGAGTAAGGCACGGGGGTGAGGGGTGAACGGCCCAGGCGCCAGCTCTGCTGAGAACCCATCAGTCGCACGGTACCTTGAGCTCCTCTTGTCTTCTGTGATAGTAGAGCATCAGCTGTTTCTGTTCTTCACTGCTAATGACGGGTTCTCGCGCTGGAGCTCCTTGCCCCCTCTGAAAAGACGGGGGGACAGCAAATTGCGGATTGAGGCGCTCTTATAAGGACGACCCGGGAAGTTACAGCTCACGTCTTACAATTGCCTTTGCCAACTGCTGAAGATAAACAGGTCATGTGTTTCTGATCATCCGCAGCGAATCATGAGGGGAGTCTCGCCCTGGCCCTGGGCCCCCACAGCGGAGGCTGGGTGGTGCCGTGTTGGTCACAGACATTCCCAAGTCAGCCACTGCAGGTCCAGTGAGGGAGGGGTAGAGGTAATCGTGGGGGGACCCTGTTGCCCCAAAACTATAGAGAGAGCACGTAACAAAGCAGCCTGCAGGTATTCGGCTCCACACGAAGTCCTTACAGGTCTCCAGCCCTCCGCCTCATTCACAGACTATCAGCACTTAGAAAAACTTGAGATCAGTGCTCTGGGCTGTACTTTTCACTTCAAGAAACATTTTTAGTTACCTGTAAGCCCCATTTTTAAAGTTGAAATGAACGCAGCATACTCTCCTTTCCCCCCCAATTAAAACAAACTCCAGATACTGTCAATCGATCCATATTTCCTTCATGTTTTTGTTGCTCCATAAACAGGACAGTTTGACTTTAAGCCTGGACCGGGAGGATTAAAGTGTCTGAACAAGAGTTTAAATCTTTCTGATTTGATGTAAAGTTTTATCAGCTTGCAAGTAAGTAAAAAATAGTGACATGTTAAAGTACTTACCCGCTGAATCTTGACGATAATTTTGGTTTTCTCATTCTTCCCCACGTAGTCCGACAGCTTCTTTGTTCGTCTTAGCTCCTTCGCTGCCCACCACAATTGTGCCTCGGATTCTGTGATGACACTGAGTGCTGCCTGGGGTCACGGTAAGAAGCGGCTTTAAGGTAGTCAGGACACGGCCAAGGGTGTGGCCCGGCCCTGGGGGCAGGGAGCCTGGCCAATGCCCCTCCCCGCATGGGAAGTGGGACAGGCTTCCAGCACCCTGCCCTCCCCCGCCCTCCCCCACAGGCAGCACTAACCCCCCCTACGCAAAGCCCTCACTCATTTCAGCACCTTCCCTGTTAGTTTCAACTCATGCCCTGACTCAGGTAACCTCTGGGAAGTGGTGGGTATCCTATCTCACTTGCACCCTCATCCATGACATAAGGTCCATCTTAGGTGGATTTTTAGGTTACTGCCAGGGAAGAATACACGGATCCTGCTGGGCGTTTAAATACAAAAGCCTCCGACTGACGATGGTTCCATTTATGACTTTTTGGCTATATGATGGTGTGAAAGTGATACACATTCAGTAGAAACCATACTTTAAATTTTGAATTTTGATTTCTTCTCGGCCTAGGGATGCAGCGCACGAGACTTTCTCGTGATGCTGGGCGGCGGCAGTAACTTGTGATCGATCGCCAGAGTAATCAACCGCTACAACTGTCCGCACCACACAACAGTTCTGTTTTTCACTTTCAGTACAGTATTCAATAAATCACACTATTATAAAATAGGCTTCGTGTTAGATGATTCTGCCCAACTGCTGGCTACTCTAAGCGTTCTGAGCACGTTTCTGGTGGGCTAGGCTAAGCTATGATATTTGGTAGGTTAAATGTATTAAAATGCATTTTCAACTTATAATATTTTCAACTCACGCTGGGTTTGTTGGGACATAACCCCATCATAAATTGAGGAAGAGCTGTATAGGTATAATGGGGCTGTTCGTTTCCTTCTGCATATCCTGCCTATTTAAGATGGCTCAGAGAAAAAGATACTGTCCCATAGATAAGGAATGAAAAAATGAGAAAAACAAAGGAAAGTGGAACATAAAGCTAAGAAAATAATAAGGAGCAAGAGGTAAGGCTAGGGACTTACCTGGTGGCGCAGTGGTTAAGAATCCGCCTGCCAATGCAGGGGACACGGGTTCGAGCCCTGGTCCGGGAAGCTCCCACGTGCCGCGGGGCAACTACGCCTGTGCGCCAGAACTACTGAGCCTGTGCTCTAGAGCCCGCGAGCCACAACTACTGAAGCCCGCGTGCCACGACTACTGAAGCCCACGCACCTAGGGCCCGTGCTCCACAACGAGAAGCCACTGCAATGAGAAGCCCGCGCACCGCGACAAAGAGTAGCCCCTGCTCGCCACAACTAGAGAAAGTCCGCGCGCGGCAACGAAGACCCAACGCAGCCAAGAATGAATGAACGAACGAATAAAGAAAGAAAGAAAGAAAGAAAGAAAGAAAGAAAGAAAGTACTGAAGCCCACGCACCTAGAGCCCGTGCTCCACAACGAGAAGCCACTGCAATGAGAAGCCCGCGCACCGCGACAAAGAGTAGCCCCTGCTCGCCACAACTAGAGAAAGTCCGCGCGCGGCAACGAAGACCCAACGCAGCCAAGAATGAATGAACGAACGAATAAAGAAAGAAAGAAAGAAAGAAAGAAAGAAAGAAAGAAAGGTATTGGGGGAAAAAAAAGAGATAAGCCTAGAACACAAAATTCCATGCAATACGTTTGGGTAGAAATAGGCGCAAATTAGGGTTTTGGCTTCCCAGTGGCCAAAGAAAATGGGGATGTTTTCAGTTGCTCCCTTGTCCCTTGCCACCCCTGTGCGTGTGGGCCAAGCCCTCAACCAGGAGCACATCCTCGAGGTCCTCCCCTGAATTCACAACTCTGCTCTGAAGCCTAGTCTAGCAAGACGGAAAGCTGGGTGTGAAGCAACAAACTACATCAGCAGAGAAAGGTCAAATCTGAGGGGCTTCTGCTCTTTGGGGGCTGGGGGAGGGAATGAACTCACCTGGAAGAAACCCCAAGAGCCACATACCTGACTCCCCGACAGATCTTCTTTATTTTCAAATTCCATCCGGATAGGATCGTATGGCGGCAACCCCATGGGATAAACAATCATCACCGCACCTCGAAGCTGGTCCAAGGCGTCTTTCACCATCTCCATGGTAACGCAGACATTGGCCTCCACGTGTTTCTGAAAATGATTACAGGCATTGTTAGCTACGATGCGGCTAATCAAGTCAACAAATATCAATCAAGTTCTTGTACAAGACCCACGCCAGATACTGCCAGAGCAACAGAGTCAGATGGTGCGCGCTTCCAAAGCGACTACGGTCTATTTCTGGGGCTGAGCCATGGCCACCACGACCTAGGTCATAAAGCAGGACATGAGGGGCACCAAGAGGGGTGAAGAGCAGAGGACACTCTGAGGGGAGGAATCCCAGTCCAGCGGTACGGATGCGAGAGGGCGTCAGGAAACGGGGCAGAGGGGACGGCATCTCAGGGAACAGTGCTTCGGGACAAGCAGCAGCGAAGAAAAGCAGGTACCAGCTAGCAGCCCACGCAGCTCGGGGGAGGGAAGACACTGCCGGCCGGCCAGGCTGGAGCCTGTTTTGGGATGGCCGTGAACGCCAGGCTGAGCAGGTAGCACTGACAGTGAGGCAATGGGCAGCGAGTGGCTTCTCTGGGAAGAAGTGGTGACGCTGCGAGACTCATCCCGCAGTGGCCGTAGAACGGACCCAGGCGGGGGCAGACCACGTAGCAGGCTCTGAAGAGTGCAGCGAAAGGTGTGACGTAATCGAGGGTGTATCTGGTCTTCGTCCCCTGTTCCTTGGCACTTCCTGAGTGATAGGGTTGTCATTACTCCTAACCAGCCCCCTTTGACCAGACCTGGGTTCATGCTGACGAGGTGACCCATGTGAACCCTTGGAGAGTTTGGGGAGGGGAGGCCTCCCCAGGAAGCCCAAGCTGGGACTAGCAGGTTGGAGCTTTCAGACGCCCTCCCCGCACCCCCATCATCACCACCTCTGGAGAAGGGGATTGGAGAGGAGCTCAGGCACGCGGCCACTGATCTAACCTATCAGGTCCACACAACGAAACCCTGATAAAAATTCTGGACGCTGAAGCTCAGTGGAGCTCCTGGATGGAGAGCACACCGAAAGTGAGTGCCCGGCGTCCACGGAGGAGGAGAGGCCGCGGAGGTTCTGCACCCCCTGCCCCTGGCTCTAACTTTGCTCTATGGGTCTCTCCCATCCGGCGGTTTCTGAGTTGTATGCTTCATAACAAAACTTTATTATAACAAAATAGGAAATACAGCACTTGCAGCGTGTTCAGTGCGTCATTCCAGCGAATCACTGAACCTGAAGGGGGTGGCGGGAACCTGCAAATCTGCAGCCAAGTCAGACAGAGGGCAGGTCACCTGGTGCCTGAGGTCGGGCAAGTCTGGCTGGGGACCTCACTCTTTAGCTTGCGGGGTCCGTGCCAGCTCTGGGTAGTTAGTGTCAGAGCTGAGTTGCAGGCCCCCCAGCTGGTGTCTGAACACAAAGGCTATCAGGGGAGCCTGAAATAAAGTGGTGACCATGGAAATGAAAGGAGGGGTTGGATTTAAGATGCATCTTAAATCCATGGGAGTGGACGGTATAGGACCAGACTTAAGGCATACGGGTGACAGAGAGGAAGTGACGAAGGTGACACTGAGCCTGGATAACCGAGACAGCAGTGGCTCTTAGTAGAAATGGAAAGTCTGCAGGAAGTGCTTCCTCTTGGGTAAAGAACACGGGGCAGAGGAATCAATGAGTTCAGGTCTAGAAAACTTGAGTTTTGGGCTTCCCTGGTAGCGCAGTGGTTGAGAGTCCGCCTGCCGATGCAGGGGACGCGGGTTCGTGCCCCGGTCCGGGAAGCTCCCACATGCCGCGGAGCGGCTGGGCCCGTGAGCCATGGCCGCTGAGCCTGCACGTCCAGAGCCTATGCTCCGCAACGCGAGAGGCCACAACAGTGAGAGGCCCAAGTACCGCAAAAAAAAAAAAATAAATAAAAAGCTAACCTTAGATATTATCGCTTTGGCTTCTTCTATAGTCTTCTTTAAAACTTGCTTCATCTTTTCATTTGGAGCTATAAAAATAAAAAAGGGAAGGGGGAGAGAGACAGCCATCTTTAAAACTCTTCTTAAACATCTTAATCCCTTCTGTCTGAGTCAGGGAGGAAGTGAGATGAGAGAAAGTACAAGAATGGAATTCAGATGAGGGATACAGGAAAGCTGGCTGTAAGAAATTAGGTAAAAATCTTTCAAACTTCATATTCTTAATAAATAACATAGCCATTGAAAATACTAGAAATATAAAACTATTAAAATAAAAGTGATTAAGACAATCTTGGTTTAAAGATGAATAATGAACTGGTAAAAAGAAACTGTTAACTGTTTTTACGAGTACCATTATTTTTTTCATTGATGCAATTCCTCCTAAAAAGCAAAAGATCTCTCCAAACTGAGAATGGGTTTACGTATGAAAAGATGAGGAAGACAACCAACTATTTTCTAGGTTAAAATTCAAAAGAAATAATACTAGAAACTCCTATTATCTTCAATACTAAAACAACATTTCTGAGCATGCAAAGGCCTTATAGGGACACTTTGTTTCTTTTGCTCCTAATAGTGTTTTTTAAGGGCATAGTAGATACTTAGGTGTTTGTTAACTGATCAGTTCTAGTCTTTTATTTTATCTTATTTTTTTTTTAAAGAATCCATGATATACTTTCTTTATTTGGCCGTATTGGGTCTTCGTTGCTGCGCACGGGCTTTCTCTAGTTGCAGCGAGTTCGGTCTACTCTTCGTTGCGGCGCGTGGGCTTCTCACCGCAGTGGCTTCTCTTGTTGCGGAGCACGGGCTCTAGGCGTGCGGGCTTCAGTAGTTGTGGCACATGGGCTCAGTAGTTGTGGCTCGCGGGCTCTAGAGCACAGGCTCAGTAGTTGTGGCGCACGGGCTTAGTTGCTCCGTGGCATGTGGGATCTTCCCGGAACAACAGGACTCGAACCCGTGTCCCTGGCATCGGCAGGTGGACCGGTAACCACTGCATCGCCAGGGAAGTCCCAATTACAGTCTTTTAAATGGAGTTTTTTATGCAGGTTAAAAGGGATAAGAAGCTATCAAAATGGGTTATCATCCCTTTTTCCTTCCAATTCCACACAAACAACCATATACTAAAACAAGAGGAATTTCTTCAGTGTTCTGGCGTGTCCTAAGCTGCTTTGTACAAAAGAGAGGCATGTCCTCGATTCGAGTGGAGACTGCTGGGCTGACATTTATTTCCTCCTTCCACACAGAATCTCTAAATAAACCCTGATCTGCAAACTGTAACAAAACACACCCTTCAATACATTATCAATGATTATCCCCTCAAACTATTAGGTGGAACCACATGAAAATGCCAATTTTCAATCACTTGTTGCCTACAAAAATGGTAATTTCTTATGGTTCATCTATCACATTTAAAAGCTAGCTGCAACTTAGAGCAAGAAGACAGATGCCTTTTTTCCACCTAAGTCATTCTGGATTAGTGTTTTACAAGTAGTTATATGGTGCAGTATTTTATAAGTTTGTATATAAATACCGAGGTCAATTTTTTAACTTAAAGAACTGCTTTCGTACTTATTGCTACACTCAGGCATGCAGAGAGAAGAAAAATGCTGAATTACCTTGTCCATTCCTTCGTCCAATATCATCCTTTTTAAATACTGAACCCGCACTGGGGACACACTTTTCACCCCATTCATCCTTTAATTTCAAATCTTCAATCTGGTCATCAGTCAGTCCTTGCATATTGGGAGGGAGAAATACGCCATGTTCTGCTAATTCTTCCATTTCTTAAAAACAAGAGAAAGTTAGACAATATGCATGGTAGTCATCACCGTAACACCTTACACTTCATTGGAATGTAAGCTCCCTAGTGGTCGGGGGTCTCGCCCATTGGCTATTTTATTTAACAAACACTTTGATGCCACTTACTATGTGCCAGACCTGTCCTTGACCTCTGACAAATGCTCACGAATCTGTCCTAGGTCAACTGAAGCAGAGAGTCTGGGTGTTTACCCACCGTTCACAGGCTACAGGTTCTGTGCTCTAACCCTCTGTGCTATGTTATACTTCCTGGCACTCAGGAGGCCCAAATTCAAACTCATTGACAGTCTGAATACACACCCACATAGGGCGTTATGGTTTTCCAAGCGCGTTCACATAGCTTATCTCATTTAATTTAACCTTGAGAGGTAGGCCAGACCATTATCAACATCCCCATCTTCCCTAATTTGCAGCTGTATCACCTGAGGCTTGCTCTGGTCACACTTCAACTACTGTATACAAAACTTTATATAAATACTTTATAAAGGATTTATGTACATCTGATCATTGGGCAGGATAGAAGGCAGCTCACGCCCTTCCACAGTGGCAGAGACAAGACCTTGATTTTCTAGTATCAAGTTCACTATTCAAATGCATGCTTTATATTTTTCCTGTTCCATATATATTCACCCCAAGACGAATCCACATTTCAACCTTGCAAAACTGTCTTTCTTTCTTTCTTCTCTTTCCTTCTCTCTCTCTCTCCCTTCTTTCTTTCACATGAAAGAGGTACGTGGACCCAAGTCCTCCCATAGCCCTGTGTGAAGACACCAGATGGCCTGTAATAATACAATACTATGGAACAAATGGTGGAACTTAATGGGCTATTTATGGGATACTTATTGTCTCTCTCCCCACCAGACTGTAAGTATCTGGGGGTCAAGGAGCTGGTCTCATTCATCCCTGTCTTCGGTGGGCATAGCACTGGGGCCTGCCTGAACCACGGCTGATAACGAGGACTGTAGACTAAATGAATGGGTTTTTTTTTTTTTTTTTTTTGCCACGCCGCATGGCATGTAGGATCTTATTTCCCCCACCAGGGATCGAACCCGCGCTCCCTGCATTGGAAGCGCAGAATCTGAACCACTGGACCACCATGGAAGTCCCAAATGAATGGGTTTTAAGTTCACTAACATGCCTGAACAATCAGCACCAAATTTCAATGGATAATTTCATAGAAAAAGAAGTTGAGGCCCTTTTCTCCCCAAATGCTTTCATTTTAAAATAACACTTAATCGAGCTTGTTTTGGAGTCAGTCAATTTTACTAAGAAACTATACGTATGACCCATAAAGGTAGAAACCATGACCCTTAAGGAGTTCGCCATGGTACAAAAATCACGTGGTATAATAATAGACACAATCACACTCTAGACCACACCTGGAGTAGCATCCTGTCAAGTACTGCGCTGCCTAATGTGGCAGTTACTAGCTGCACGTGGCTACTTGGATTTAAGTTGAAATGAAATAAAAAACGCAGTTTTTTGGTGGTGCTCAACGGCCCCCTGTGCTTAGTGGATACCTTACTGGACAGCACAACCTGGGAACATTTTCCATCGCGGTGGAAAGCTCCCTTGGACGGCACTGCTCCAGAGTGTCGAGAGGACGGTGACCAAAACACTGTAACAGGAGAATCAGGCTTTGCTTCCTGGAGAAGGGAACGCCAAGAGAGGCAAGAACACCGAGGCTCTCTCACTGTTTCTCACCTCTGAAGGCCATCCCAAAGGTGGGGGGCTAACCACCGGAAACTGCTCTACCTCCAAAATCTCAAAATAGGAAATTCACTTTTATAAAACGGCCCAGTGGTCGTGCCACCTCTCACACTTGGTGAAATCCACTACACCTGCTCTTGGGCCCAAGCTTCCGGCTCCCTCCTGTGCCTCTTGCCTCCTCTGTACAGGGTCTCTTTCGGTTTGCTCACAGCGCCCCAATCCCGGCTCCCAGACCCTGGGGTGCGCCCTCCCCGCCGGCTCCGGGAGCCTCTCCTCGCGGTCCACCAGCTCTTGACGCATCTCTGGCGAACCCCGCTGCCCCATTTCAAGCCCAGCTGCCGCATATCTTTGCAAATCTTCACAAACTTTACCCTCGGCCCCAGCCTGCCCGAGAAAGCCTCGTGGGTCCCGCCCAACTTCGTCCCAGATGGCCCGGTTTCTTCTTCCCCTCCGGGGCCCTCGCGGTCCGGGCCCCCACCCCAACCCAGCCGGCAAACTCGCCGCGCCGCCGGGCCGCACCTGAGCAGACGCGCTGCACCTTGAGCCGCGCGTTGTAGACCCGGGCCGCCTGCACCGTGAGCTCCTCCAGCTCCGTGCTCCCCGGCGCCTGCAGCAGGAACTGGCTCTCGTCGCCCCGCTTCACGTGCAGCAGAACCATGGTGGCTCCGGAGGTCCCGCCGAGGCGGCGAGAAGGCCCAGGATGAACGGCGAACAGCGACGACCGACAGGCTAACTGCCGCTGGGAGGCGGGAACCCGGGGCTCCGGGGTTCGCGTTGCTGGGGGAACTGCACTCGCTCCCGGAAGTGGCTGTTGCCAGGAGCAACAAAGAAACAGTCTGAGGGCCGCCGCTCAAGGTCAGACCCCGAGGCTGGGGAAGCTATGGTGCGCGGAGACCCCGCCCCCCACTCCCGGGAGCAGGTGCTGCCGAGCAAAGATCCACACAGTGCAGAGGGCCTCCGGGGCCCGCCCGAACCCGCCGAGCCGGATTCGCCGAGCCCTGCTCCCGGAAGTGGCTGTCGTCGGGGCAACCGTCAGACCAGCCGGCGGAGCGGAGCGCGGCCGCCCAGTCGGCTCGCCTGGGGCCCAAGATTCCACCCAGGGAGATGGGTGGGTGGGAAAGAGGTTGCTAGGTCGGGACTGGGTGGGGTGGTGGGAACCCACAGGTGCCCAGCCCCGCAGCAATCTCCCCACCGCAGCTCCGAGCCTCGGTAGCATTTCCGTCGCCCCCAGTCTCCACTTCCGGAAACTCCTCCCGCCGCTTCGGGTCTGGAGCGCTCAGAAGAGGCTGTCTCGGATCGCTGATCCCCGGTGTCTGCTGCCTGTGCTCCGGTTTTCAGCACTGAAGTGTCAGGGAAAGTGTCCGTATTCCTTCGTGGGGGCTGATTCGAATTCACATCTCTAGAGTGGCTCGAGCGGCTGCTGCCGTAGCGACCCTCCCCAAACTATCCAGCAACTCACTGCCCAACAAATTCTTATTAAAGACAATCGGGTTCGGTGCTTTCTTCCGGGCGCCGGTGACAGGAAGGCATACTCAGGGTCACTGCTCTCCTGGAACTTATATTTAGTGTAAGTGACAAAGAGAAAACAAAAGCGGATAAGGCAAATCCTTGGAAGGGCCATTGCCGAATGCAAATTGAATATTACAAGCACCTGCCACTTGGTGTACCTGAAACTTTGCCTCCCTCCATTGAAACCCTGAAGTTCCCGGGCAGAGTGGAGAAAGTGTGTGACTGTAGGCCTTGGAAACGCCCAAAGCCAATCCAGAGCCTCATGTGAAGACCGTTAGACTAACACTGGATAGAAGCGGGATGGCGCCCAGGGAGAGATGTGTTTTCATTTCTAGTACTGTTGCGGCAGGGTTCACCCAAGCCCTGGAACATGCAGTACTGGTCAGATTGGCAAATGTCTCTCTTCCCCAGAGGAAGAAAGTGGCCTACTGTGGTCACTTAGCTCCTGACTGCTGGCTGTAGGATCATCCCCCTATTTCTCCTGAATCCAACTGCGTATCCATCAAGCCAACTCCTGCTTAAAAACTTGGTTTATAGTATAGCCTTCTAGGTAGAGAGAACCATTTATCCACACACTCATGTACTACAGGGTCTCTGGGTATAATTTTTAATAATATAAAAATGAATGAAAAGTATAGAAAACCCATGTTTGTACTGGCCACTCAGTTTGTTTAAATATGTAGTTATCAACTACATATCTGGTGGAAAATATGCCAGACTGTCACAGATCGAGCCCTTGCACCATCTTTAATCTTTGTCAGCACTGATACTTGCCTTTGTAGTCCTCTTAACTTTACTCTTTCATTGCATTCCTTTCCGTGTTCTCTTTAGGTCTTTTTCTTCTCATACAGGCCATGTCTTACAAATTCTGTGCATGGCTTTTTCTCAGTGTGGTTTTTATTTTTTTTTTAATAAATTTATTTACTTACTTTTGGCCGCGTTAGGTCTTCGTTGCTGCGCGCGGGCTTTCTCTAGTTGCGGGGAGCGGGGGTTACTCTTCATTGCGGGGCGCGGGCTTCTCATTGCAGTGGCTTCTCTCGTTGCGGAGCACGGGCTCTAGGTGCGCAGGCTTTGGTAGTTGTGGCACGTGGGCTCGGTAGTTGTGGCTCGTGGGCTCCGTCACCCTCCTCAAGTATCACAGCGAAGCCCCAATCCACTAATTTATGCCGAGCGCCCCCTCAGTGTGGTTTAAGTGATCATAAATCATGCCAAAGCCTGTTGTCTTGTCACCACCCAAGTGGGTTCTGAATTTGAAGACAAAGATGACATCTGGGTGGTCTCGTGTACTTTAGCTTATTGTCTCAATATTTTAGGTACTGTTGCCTTTCTAGGGTAAAGGGCATCTTATGACCATTTGTATCTGCTGAAGCACTGCATTAGTGATGAACACTCTGGTACAGATAACTAGTGGGGCATTCAAGATGGTTCCTAGATATCAGGCAGCCAGGGAGGAAAAGAGCACATTTTTACTGTATTGAAAAAATTTTTTTTAAAAAATACCATTAACACACATATGTATCCCTAAAGAATAGAGAATATTGTTTTGCATGTTGGTTTTTTTTTGGTTTTTTTTTTGTTTGTTTTGCTGTACGCGGGCCTCTCACTGTTGTGGCCTCTCCCGTTGCGGAGCACAGGCTCCGGACGTGCAGGCTCAGCGGCCATGGCTCACGGGCCCAGCCGCTCCGCGGCATG
>NC_041221.1:3678462-3826091 GCF_002837175.3 Physeter macrocephalus
TGGGATCTTCCCAGACCGGGGCACGAACCCGCGTCCCCTGCATCGGCAGGCGGACTCTCAACCACTGCGCCACCAGGGAAGCCCTGTTTTGCATGTTTTAAATTTTATGTAACTAATGTCATACTGTATTATTTTGTACCTTGCTTTATGGCTCCATAATGAGATTTACTAATATTTCATTCACTTCACCCCTGTATAGTACTCCACTACGAATATGTCACTCTATTCCCCTCTTGATGGTTAGTTTCTTTCTAGTTTTCACCATTACAAACAATGCACATCCCGCTCCACATGTCCTAGAGTTTCTCTCCAAGTCTAACTGGTTGTGATAGAATATAGGAACTCTACCGGATGTTGCTAAATTGCTCTCCAGAACTGATGTGCCAGTTTGCCCTCTCGCCAACAGTGTATGAGTTCCCATATTTCCACATGAAATCTCGGTGTGGTCAGACTTACTTTTCTAACATTAATAAATTGGCATTTTGATTTATACATGAGTTTGTGAGTTTGGTTTTCCTGTGTCAGTCACTCATGCTGTAAATGTGGACCTGCGGGGCTCAGGATCTGGCTATGGATCATGTGGAGAGGCTGAAAAGATAAGCTACAGACAGGGAGATATATGTGCAAACCACATACCCAACAGAGGTGGAGTATCTAGCATACAAAAAGAACCCTCAAAACACGATAGTAAAAAAGCAATCTATTTAGAAAATGCACAAAAGGCACACATAGATATTTCACTAAAGAAGATGTCAGATGGCAACTATCACATGAAAATATGTTCACTACCATTAGCTATTAGGGAAACGCAAAGCCACAATGAAATATTTACTACCAAAATGGCTAAAGTAAAAAACAGTAACAACAGCAAATGTAGGCAAGGGTGAGGAGAAACTGGATCACTCATAAATTGCTGATGGGAATGTTAAATGGTACAGTCGTTCTGGAAGACAGTTTGGCAGTTCTAAAAAATCCAAGCATGCAACCACCCTACGACCCAGCAATTGCACTCCTGGGCATTTATCCCAGAGAAATGAAAACTTATGTGCACATAAACACCTGAGATGAATGTTCATAGCAGCTTCATTTATAATAGCCCCAAACTGGAACAACCCAGATATCCTTCAATGGATGGGCACATGGTTAACCCAACTGTGGTACATCCATACCATGGAATACTACTGATACACAGCAATAAAAAGGAACAAACTATTGATACATGCAATCCAGATGAATCTCCAGAGAATTATGCTGAGGAAAAAAAGTCCATCCCAAACGGTTACACGATTCCATTTATCTAACACTCCTGAAGTGGCAAAACTGTAGAAATGGAGAATAGGTTAGTGGTTGCCAGAAGTTAAGGACACAG
The DNA here is from genome assembly GCF_002837175.3 of Physeter macrocephalus. Taxonomy (NCBI): domain Eukaryota; kingdom Metazoa; phylum Chordata; class Mammalia; order Artiodactyla; family Physeteridae; genus Physeter; species Physeter macrocephalus. The sequence goes on from NC_041221.1 coordinate 3,679,832, forward strand.
GAGAGGGGCATATGGGACGGGAGGGGAGTGGGAAAAGGGCAACATGAATGATCTTTTGTGGTGATAGGAAGGTCTTGTGTCACTGTGAATGTCCCGGTTGTAGTATATTGTACTGTCGTTTTGCAAAATGTTGTCACTGAAGGAAACTGGGTAAAAGGTAGTTTCCCACTTTGGGGAAACTGGGATCTCTCTGTATTATTTCTTATAACTGCGTACAAATTTACCTTAAAATAAACAGTTTTTACAAAGCCTATTATTCTGTATCTGTAACTTCTTAATCAGAGGTTAATGAACATAACTGAACTATTTAAGAATCAAGGTTATTGTTTTAAATGGCAATCTGAAAAAAAGGCAATACTCACAGGAACTACTGGCCTCGGTCTCTTACTTTGGGTCTTTTAAGGCAGTCTCTTCTTTTGCCTGGCTCCTCCTGCGCCTGTTTCCCTTCTGCACCTCCCCTTGACAGCCCCCCTCTCGCCCCGAGGCTGTTTCTCTTGCTCTGGGTTAGAAAATCATCATTCATGCTTCTTCACGTGTTATTTTCGAGCCAACAAGATTTTGCACGAGGGCCTCTCTTGCAGAATAAGTGCATGGCTTCTTAATGGTGATTAGTAATCTCAGAATAGCTTTCTTCTTACTTTTAGCCGAAATATTACATAGAGAAGCGAAGTGGATGAGAATAAGATCTTGAATTAAAATACCCAATTATACAACAAGAATTAATCCCCAAATGTCACCAAACCCGTATATATGAAGTTCAAGGAAAATGGCTGAGAAAAGTTCCTCCCTTTTGAGCAAAGTAGTCAATAATGGTAAAGACAGGTATATTTATTTCATATGAGAGCACATTTCACAGGATATGTACAGAGTGTTTACATACCACTGACTTTAATACTGTACTTCTATAAAGTATATAGTTATAAATACTGTAGGCCACATAAGCAATAAAATTCTTCCATATAAACAGCAATCTACTATAGAGAATGAAGAATTCACAAAGAGACCCTTAGTGTCTAGTTTCTGCTCTGCTTTTAACAGAACTGGTACATATTTTGATAATACACAGAATAGTGGCTAGTTATTTGCAGCAGACCTTTAACTTTCATAACTTTGTGCACTTTTTCAGCAACTTGCCAAGTAGAATTTCCTGATAAAGGCTGAGCTGCTACATGATATGTATATTTTAGACAGTAGTTTATATTCAATAGGAAACATTGCTCACAGAACTGCAATCTGCACTAGTGAAGTTTATAATGACTTATTTTGCTAATGGAGAGCAAATATTGAATACCATATATACTAATCACATAAATGTTAAAGCCACAGTTTCAACAAGTTAATTCACATTTTGAAGCACACTGCTTATAGTAATACTGCTGTTTAAAATATACTACTGCTGATATGATTAGAACCCCCCCCAAAAAGCACAATATAAAACTCACGAGTTATTTCTAACAGCAAATCCTGGCTGTTAATAGAGAGAGGGTTACTTTTATAAACATAGTATTCTGATAACATTTGAGTATTTAGAAAAGTGCTTTTTCTCCTAACAGATTTGCTTTATGCGGTTAAGTGCGATGCAGTTTGCTGTGCTTTTACATTTTACGTATTCTTAGCCAGGAACTCTTTTTTCTGATACTCCGCTAATACACATCTTCAAAAGTTAAATGCAGACAACGGAATTTAGATCGACATATACAACTCTTTGTATAAAAGGAACGTGACTATAATGGGTAAAGGTAATCTTAAACTGACAACAAAACTATTGCTCAAGGAGTTTTCTGATTAGGATTACTCAATGGTATCAAAATACTACATTCTGCATACATTCTGTGTACGTCTTCATAAAATTAAAGCAGGATCAGCTGCACATTGGCAGTGCAGGAGACGAAATCCACAGCTAATCTGAGGCGTAGCCTCTACACACGTAAAGCAGCGTCACAGATGCGTCGTGTAGCTCGCGAGAGGAACAGAATACACAAGGAGTAGATCCCAGTTCCACCCCGGGCGGCGCCTGCGGCCCGCTCACCACTTCCAGAGCGGAGGCGGCAAGAGAGGCGCGCGAGGGCCGTGGGCAGCGTACGCCTTCGCGTACGTTGAGCTCTAACCCTTTTCACTGAGCTTGGTGGCACGTGCTTTCCCGACTTCCGGGGCCCGCGTGCTTTTTTGAAAGAGCGGGGGGGGGGGCGCCGGGGAGAGAGTCGGTCCACGTGACCGACTGTAACCACACACTACGCCGCTTGTGGCTGCAAGAAGCTCCTCCCCCGGAAAAGCCGGCGGACGTGCTGGAGTGGCACGTTAACAAGGGAGTGCGCGGTGTGCGTGTCAGAGGGGGGTGGGTGTGGAACGGTGGTGGGTTCTGGTTCCCTAGTCAGATCATTCTAGTTTTAGAAGGAAAAGTAATGAAATGTCCAAATTTCATTTTCAGCCATCCTTTAGATAATGAAATAGTGAAAGAAGAACTATGTTCGAATTTGGGGGTAAAAAATTTGGTCTGATTTAGAATTTAAATTATGTGTTTTACAAATATGTAAGTGTATATATTTGTGTGTATACACATATATTTTTTTCTTTAAGCAATATCCTTCTAAATTCTGTTTCAGTATAAGTTTGACAGCTCTTTGGTAAATACTTATAAATACCAATTTTTAGCAAGCACGAAAGGGGCTGGCAGTAATGTCAGCTAGAAGTCGTTTGGGCTTTTTGAGATTCTGTAAAGGAGACTGACAAAGAATTTCTGCATAAGGGCTATTTTCTAAAGTAGTTCCGAGCACTTTTTATGGCTTCTACTCTCCCGTATTTATCCAAACAGAAACACACCAAAATTCCAGTTAATAATGAGAAAGATTTTTCCTTATTTCCAATATACACATATTCCAACTTTGTACACATTAAATAGTGGTACTTCATGACAACATCAGTGCACTTGAACAATTACTTATTGCACATAATGAATAACGAATGCCCAATTCTTTTGGCTCTACCCTGCCAAAACTAAAAAAACAACTGCTTTCTACCGTATAACATTATCTTTCTGTAAAGTCTAGCGTGGGTGATGCCTTAGAGGCCAAGGCTGTGACAGGGTCTGCTGGAGGGGTGGTGCCAGGCGGGAGCAGGGGGGCAGGAGGCGGAGGTGGTCTTCTTGCCGGCAACACACAGAAAGAGACACTGGTGCCTTTATTCCAGACATCACTAAAGGTCACCTTGGAGCCAGAAGACGAACTCGGCTGATCACCCAGTAGGTCTGGACAAGTGGGCCTTGACTTCCCTGTCACACCAAAGTCCTCTTCTTCCTCGAACGTTACCCATCCTTTTGGGTTGCTCCTTTTCAGTGTAGGTGGGCCCTGCGGATCAAAACTGTCCTCAAAGCCATGCAGTGAAGATGAAGGCTTGCTACTGTTCCGTCTGAGAGGCTTCGGAGAAGGGAGAGGACTCTGGGCGACGGGCTCCTCTTTGGAGAACCACGAGGTGGCCTCTGAGTCTTGAGATTCCGCTCTAAAGGGGTTTCTGGGAGCGGCAGTCCTGTCGGTGCAAGGATTTGTGCTGCCTGAGCTCTCAAGGAGTGGGTTTGGAGAACATCGCGTGTTTTCCTGGGATTTGCTCCGGGCTGGAATTGGAGGCATTGTCGGCATGCAGCTTACAGAACTCAAAGTATTCATGGTACTCGGGGTTGCAGAAGGCAATGGAATCAACCCCTTTCGGTTTGGGGTTTGAACAGATGGCTGAGCCTTTGATACAGCAAGCAGCTTCAACGACAGGTCTTCAAATGGGTCAGTCTTTAATGGCGAGTCCAGTCTGAGGGCGGAGACCCCGTTTGTTTTTACCTGGAGAAGAGAGAGAGCACAGAATAATCAACCAAAAAGCAATATATTTTCTTTGAATACCCCCATTCTTCCTGTCTCAATTAGTCTTCATTTTGGCCGGGGCGGGGGAAGTATACAAATTTAGAAAATAAAAAGCAGCTTTGTGTGGCTTGTTACTCTGCTGGTTTAAGTAAGATAACACGGCTGAAATATTACTTTTAAAACCCTCCCTACTAAATAAATAAGTCCTTTTGTTAATCAGAGCTTATTTTATCCATGCAAGTATTGATAAGGTAAAGCGGAGAACTGTGCCGAATTAGCAGATGAGTTTTGCTCGTGCCCAGTTCTATCAGATGTTCACACAAACTGAAGAAGTCCATCTTTGGAACTTATGCGAAATCTCTATAAATAAACTTCCAGCACCCGTCTATGATGATGATGTGGTTTCACTGTTCTTTTAAATATATTTTCATTGAGATTTAAATATGGAAATTCAACTTTATGGATGAAAATTAATTTTATTAGTTTATTTGTATTCACCAGCTGAAAACAACACATCTTTTCCTTTTCTACTGGGATAAATAAATTTCCAAAGCATTCTTTGCTTTTTAACGTAAGTTCTCCTTTGCAGGATAAACTCTGTGAGTAACGTGACAGTATTCCTCAATTGACCTTCCTTCATCTTGTAAAAATGTTCTGAAACAGATACGTTTGTTAACAATCAAATGCAATGACTGTTTAAAACGGGGTGGTGGGGGGAGTCCCATTTTCTATTTGGTATATTAATTCTTAAACCAAAATGAAGCTGTGCCCAGAGGGTGCACAGTCCTCCCTACGTGACAGAGTTGGCTGTGAACTGTTACTGGCAGGAGGAGGGGGAGGGTCGGAATGACTTCACAGTCATGAAAAATCTTCCCTGTGTGCCTACTTCACAAAGAAGCGGGCTGGAGTGGAGCATGGCTGTGGGACTGAGCACAGCCAACTTTCCCTACGTGTAACAGAACTGGGGGCCCAGCCTTATGAGAAAATTGGCTCATCAGGAACTTCATTTTAATAATTTTTAAAAACCTACGTAATTACTAAAACTAGGTAGATGACTTGGATATTTATGCCAAATTAAAGGTAAGAAAACAAACCTTTGGGTTGAAAAGGACAGGGGAGGGAGAATTTTAGCCGCAGACTTGCGACGTAACAAAACAGAGCACGACCCAAAATGAATTTAGATAGTTGTTAAAGCAAATAACTAAACATTCATGAAATACGTTGAAAAAGAGAGCAGCAGTCCCCATAAAACGTAACTGCATCTTATGAAACAGTAACTTGGTGCTTAAGAACAGGGAAGGCTGTTCGTTTGCAAAAGGAAACAGTGTGGATAACTCCGTAAGCGAATCACTCTCTAGTATCTGTTTTATTCAACTGATGTAGAACGTACTTTATAATCGAGTAAACAAATATGTTTTTCTTTAAACTTAATGTGGCAATAAATCTGTACAAAATTGAGGAGGAAACACGTCACAGATTCTACACTGTATTCTAAGTGTATTAAAGTACTTGAGAGACAAATTTATTATGGACGTCATAAAATTACAATTAGCTCTACATTACCAATAATGTCTGGATTATTTATGGTTCATATAACAAAACAGAAGTACTTGATTGGGCCTGGGCCCCAATTCTCCCATGGTAGATACAAGAGTCCACGACATAGACATTATAGGTAAGAAGTTTACGCTTGCACAGCTTAGAATAGCAGGCCCTTGCCAAATAAATGCTATACATTTAAATATCTTTATTTTCACATATTAAAATTTTTCTTTCAAAATAAGTTAAAGCGTAATCTGATAGGAACAGGATCATTTTGCCCAATCAGACTTGAAATTATAATGAGAGCCACACCATCATCCATTACATTAGAATTAATCCATATATATCTAAGCAGGATTTGTGATGACTTGACATTAATGACGATGGTAGTGTTACAGAGAAGGGTGTTGGAAAGGCCCTTAAACAATCCTGCTACGTTAACTTTCATCTTTGTAAATCATCGATTCGTCCTTACGAAAAAGAATTGTGCTACTAAAGTTATTTTTTTTAATTTCCCAAAAGAAATCTAAGAAAAAAAACTGAATTTTGTATTTATGTAATTATGCCATTGTTAAAACCAAGAACCTTTTTGGTTTTGCCAGATACACTTCTATATACCTAAAGCTTACCTTCTGGAAGTTAAACTTCTTAGTCTTGTTAATTTTTGTAAAAAACAAAGCAAAAAAAACGGGAAAGCATTAGCAAGAACTAAAATGGTTCCTAAAAATTCAAAATACTAAGAAAAAAAGCAGGTTTTATGGTATGATAATAGAATTTATTAATGTGGACAGGTGGTTTTTAAAATGAGTGAAAATTTAGATGTATGAAGCAAAAGATTCATACATCTAATGTGCTAAGACAGATGAAAAGCACATATAAGATTGAGAAATAATCCAATACCTGTTACCCTGATGGTTGCTCCTGCTTTGAGAAAGGGAACACAGACATCAAAGGAAAGAGTTAGGAGGACAATCGGAGACCAACCAACAACCCTAACAATTCAGCCTTCAAAATACTTTTATTTCTATATTATATACAAAATCCACGAGCAGTGATATTTGCAGGTCATAGCATAAGATCAAGAGACAATTCCAATTTCTTCTGTCATTTTGAATGAAAAATGTATTGTTGAATTAGTGTTCAAACTTTAATTTTGTCTGAGGTTGATTACTAACTAGTTCAAAGTGGTTATTTGAAAAATAATATTCCAAATAGGGTTTGGAAGCTCTAAAATATTTGAAGCACAGCCTGTTATGGATGAAATGTTTGTGTCGCCCCCCACCCCAAATTCATATGTTGGAAGCCCCAACCCGCAAAGTGATGGTCTTTGGAGATGGGGCCTTTGGGAGGTAACTGGACTTAGACGAGGTCATGGGAGTGGGGCCCTCACGATGGAATTAGCACCCTTAGGCGGAGACACACCGGAGGGCCTGCTCTTTTTCTCCTCGTGCAAGCACCGAGGAAAGGCCATGTGAGCACACAGCAAGAAGGCAGCTGTCTGCAAGCCAGGAAAACAGCCCAGAACCCAACCACGGTGGCATCTTGATCTCGGACTTCCAGCCTCCAGAACTGTGAGAAAACAAATTTCTACTGTTTGAGCCACCCGGTTTACGGTATTTTGTTATGGCAGCCCAAGAAGAGTAGGACACAGCCTTAAGATAGTCTGTGGGTTTATCATCATTAGAGAAAATGTACAAAATGGCATCACTTTGCAAAAAAGTGAAAAATGGTATTTAACAAATGGTCAGGATCCAGGCTTGTTCTATTTGACTCAGGTTTTCTGAAGGGTGATGCTATCATTAATTCACTTCACAATTTATGAGCTAGAAGGTACAACAAGGTAAGAAACTGGATCCTCTTTTTGTTGTTTAAAAATGAAATCATAACCTTTTCATAATTTAGCAGTACTTTAAAAAATTACAGTATTCTCAAGGAACAGTTGGAGCAAATCTTCCCCAATAGTTAAAGCTCACCTTATTTTAAAGTACCAAAACTCACTTTGACAATTTAGAGAGACACCATTCTAAAATATATTAAGTATTACTAGAGTTTCCTGCCTACGAAACATGAGACTCCTGAACTTAATGCTTTCCTGATGATCTTGATGTATCAGCTTTGGCACAGGACAGGAAAGAGGAATGGGTTTATACTAAGATACACAGGGATGGTGTTCAGTTGATCCAGAATGCGGCGATTTTCTACTTGGTCTCTTCCCTCACTGTCAGCAATCACGTTAATAGTATAGCCATGATGCTATTATTTTACTTCTCACTGGATTCCTGACTTCTGGTTTTTAGCTGATAATCAGATGACTAAGATGTTGGAAGTCAGACAGGTGAGGCGTTTTCACATTTTGTAAAGGATATATAACGTGTTGTATAATCATATGAATTAGAAGAATCTTTTCTACATAGAATTATAGAATCAAAGGACACTTAAATAGTAATAAAAAGTAAAGCTGGGTCATGTGTGTTTTTATGTTTCAAATACCTTATAGATTTTTCGCAGAATCGATAAAGACTCGTAAAAATTACTAAGTGTTCAATTCTGAGACTATTTCATATTATTACCAAAATATCAAATGTCATATTTTACTATCTCGTCCTTTTCAACTTACAGCCACTACAGAAGATTTTTAAAATTTTAAATGTCTATTATTTTTTGAACAGGTATTATTCTTATGGTTCAAAGTTCAAAAGGCACAAAAGGTAAAATACTTCCCTTTCCTTCTGGCCCCTCAGCGTTGTAAGCTCCAAGGAGGAAACTAACCACTTTGTGATCCTTCACAAAGACAGTCTACACATGAACAAGACCCCACTCCCCCAAAAGAAAAGTGTGTCTGGGTATATAATGTGCAGAGGAATTTGGTATCAGTGATTGAGGCAAAAAGAAGGTTTAAAACAAACATCTTTCATAGTTTTGATGAACAGAATACAAGAGTCAAGAACACAATCTACTGAGCCACACACAAAGCATGGGCTTGCTGTCTGTCACCAAATTACCACACCCATTCCAATGAAAATCAGAAAGCAAAACCAGTTGAAAAATGACCTAAGAAAATGATACATGGCGGTCATTGGAATATTCATCCTGTAGTATTTCTGTGTCATAAGACGACTTTCTACTGAGAATTGCAATCTTACTTGAAGTGTGTTCTTTCTGAAGTTGTTCAGAGTACCATACCTACTTTCAATACTGAAAACATTTATAGAGTTTTAGGAATCAGGGTTCACTTTTACTATGAAATTCATGATCACTTTCTGTCCTAAAACAGTGATACAAAGCTCTAAGATACGGCTGCTTTGAAAGCTTCTTGCCCTCCAATTACATTAAAAAAAAAAAAAACAAAAAACAATAGTACGCCTCCCAAGAAAATGAGAAGAAAAATTCATGATGCACTACAAGCCGACTGGCAGGGAGAAAATCATGGCTATTTGTTGTTGGAGGGATTTTTCTACAATTATGGTACATCTTCAGCGTCCTCAGCAGTGCGATGGCACTGTTTTCTGTGTGACACTCATGAGATAACATCATTTTGATGGTTTTTACTTTGGTGAAATAAGCCTGCTGCTGCATGCCCCGAACTTCTAAACTGATCCAATAGTGTCTGAAACTGTTAAGAGATCCCTGAGGAAGCCCGGTGCCAGCTCCACCACGGAAAAGAGCTAGCTGTGTGGCACCTGGAGGAATAAGAGGATTACTGGAAATTAACTCTACTGCCACTGGTCAGCATTGATCTGACTGCCTCTCTCTCCAGGAAGTAAAAGCCAAAACTAATTTATTAACTGTGAGCAATAAGAAAATAAATTATTATTGTCCATCCTAATTCATTAACTATCCAAAGTAAATTATGCATTAAAAAAAAACAGAAACTCACCGACACTTTAAACATTAACAAGATAAAACAGCCTGGGAGCTGCTTGGAACTCCTTAAAGATCCCTAACCTAGGGTCACTCTCTGAGAACCCTTGATCCAGGCCACAGGTTAGACAAACAGACAAAAACCCCAAAGCTCAAACAGCCAAACCATGCATCATCTGTTGTGTAACTGGTTTGAGATGTCCAATGACATTCGCCTGTTGAAGTCATATCTGAACATGCTATTACTACCAAAAGACAAACAGTTTTTAAAAGTGAATCTCATATTTGTTTGTTTCTTAAGCTAATAATTAAAATAAGTATGTTCAAAGACTATACCAAAGGCATCAAATATACCTCAATAAAAAAAGAAAAACAGAAAAACAAAACAAAACAAGAAATAAGCCAAAACCCTCACAGAAGCGTCCAGATGATCTTCTGCCGGCTGGCAGGACTTACCTGCGGCTGCACTGAAGGCTCAGAAGGCAAGCTGTGGGACGACCTGCTCCGAGGGGGCGGCTGCGGGGCAGACTGAGGCATAGGTGTGGCCACCGGGACAAGAGGCTCCCGCATCTGCTGAACCGGCGGGGCCAGAGAAGGCTGCACGGGAGGGGCGGCCTGAGGCTTCAGTGGTTCAGGAAGAAGAGCTGGCCCTAAAAAAAGTCATTTCCAGATGTTAGGTGCTTTCTAGAAAACCACTTTTTATCCTTCCTTTGGTGAAATGTAAGGGATTCTAGTCCCTGTTCCGCCCACCCCTGGCCCCAAGTAGCCTCATTTCCTGTGGCATAAAGAAAGACAGAAGGCTATCCCAATTTGAGTAAGTTGTAAAAAGCGAGAGACTGCAGAAAGGAAAAGAAAAAGGGAAAGAATACAGACGGCACTGCTGTTTCTAATACAGGGCCTACCTTTCAGTACTTCTGATGGTTTGCTTTGGCTTTCAGGAGTCAGTCTTCCAGCAGACACCCGAGCATGGCTCTGGGGGGCGCTGATCACTCCAGCACGGGGTGGAATAATCTAAAAATGGAAAACGTAACCGTCGAGATATTTACTTATTTTCAACAGATAAGATTTGGTGAAAATATCTGCTTTTGCATCTCATCTCATTTCCTCAGCCTCTTGTCATTTTAATGGCTCTCTATTTATAGCCACATCGTCATAAGTTCTAAAAATCTTCCTTTTTATTTTCCACTATGTACTATGGGCCAGGCGCTGTGTTAATTAAGCACTGTGTAGGCATTTCCATTTCATTGTCCAAATGGCCCTCAGAGGTAGGTATTCTTTTATCATGTCTGTTATAAATGAAGATGAAGAAATGTATACAACTCTCCCAAAGCCACAGAGCTAGAAAGTAGAGCCAGGAGCCAGACTCAGGTCTGACCCGCTGCAGGGCCGTGCTCTTCATCCTGTGCAATGCTGCCTTAATGGGCGACGGGGATGGTATTACAGGTCATGAGGACGTGGAGAGGGACATACACTGTGTAACTAAGTGGCTTATGAAAAACCAGGCCGAGGTCTTTTTTTTTTAAACACAGATGTAAAACCTCTTGAGTGGCTTACTCGATATGCTAAAATAAATACACTGGAAGACACACTGGTGAAAAATGTCTTTTCTATTTTCACACGTTTGCTGAAGACTTTAAGCCCCCAATACTCCTTATTTTAAGCAAAATATGAATGTTGTTATGAATGTTATGAATGTTATCTCACAAAATTCTGACTTTCCTTCGCTATTCTTAACAGTATTAAATAAAGAAAGTACTTTGTGGGAAGTGGTAGAATCGACGGATAGCAATTTCCCCTTCTTTGGAAAAAAGGAGAGTGGGTAATGGCTCTCTTTAGGTATATTCCACTGACATTTTACTCTGGAGTGTGATCTTATATATAGAAAAAGGCCTTTAGGTTGGATGTTAAATAGAAAGCTACAAGAGAAAGAACGAAGTATTTCTATCTTATAAACCTTATGAGGATTTCTTAGAAATTAAAAGTAGTTTCATCAGCAGAAGTTTCTTAATTTCCAGTTCCAGTCACAGTTCCCACTTCTTACTCTTCAGCTGGAGGCCTCCCCACAGTCCCAGGCTCCACTAGACTGAGCCTGGTTTCTGTTTTCTTTCTTTCTTTCTTTCTTTTTTTTTCCTTTAAGTTACTTGTTCTATCCCAGAAAAAATTTTCACTTGGGTGAGTAAGAGGATAATTCTGTGTATAAGAGAACACTGATAAACACGCAGAAAACCACAGATTCACAACACAGGGAAAAGCACCGCAATGCCATCTGCTCTCCTGCTTTTAGTACCTTTAGAACCAGTTTTAGCTGACCGACTATCACAAATGGGTTTTCTGAAATCTAATTTTAGAATCCTTCTGATTGAAGAATTACTCAGATAATATAAAAAGCTGCCCCAAAACATCACTTCCTCATACAGAGATTCTAAGATATTTATGTAGCGACTGCAATTACTTAATTGTATCACTTTTATTCACATAAGGAAGTATGTTTAGTTACTTTTGAAGAGGATGTTAAAATACTCTTAGTGTTGAAAGGTACCTTGGAGAGCGTCAAGTGCAATTCCCCATTTTAGAGTTGAGGAAACTGGGGCCTTAATGGGCCCCACGATTTCTTCAAGATAACACATTTCATTAGCAGCAAATTGGGACCTAGAACCTAGACATCCTGGCTCCCAGGCGAGGTGCTGCCTACCGGTCTGGCTGTACTGTATCCAGCAGGTCCTGGGCCTGTGAGTCCTGTTTGAGGTGAAGGCTGGTTGCGTCCTGGAACAAAGACATCGCACCATGTATTTCAGTTTTTTTAAAAAAGAAAGAAACAAGAAACCATGTACTTATATCCCAAGTGTCTATTCACGGTCCAGTTTTAAGGTTAAGCTGAATTCAAGTTTTTTTTTTACCTATATTATCTTTCCGTGTCGTTCCAGGGCTTTTGGGTGCTTGGAAGCAGGAAGGAAAAAAAAAATTAGTCATAAGTAAACAATCAAGCCATACTGCATAACACTGGCTGGCTGTTCTGTTTCATTACCAGCAGAAATGGGGGCATGAGATGGAAACAGAAGTACTTTGCTTTAGATAATGATGAAGGGTATTATCAGCTCTGAAGGAAATATCCCCCAAAAGAGAAAAATTAGGATACTGAGAGTGACATTCATGGGAGCCAGCTTAGCACTTGGTCTGATACCTCATTCAGAAGGTCACTTTTAAGGTGACTTTCCCAACAGAGCTCTCTCCTGTGAACCTTGAAAACACATGGTCAGCTTAGGGGGATGGTCACAAGATGCAGCCCTGCTGTTTCCCAGAGCTCGGTGGACAAACAGCTCCGGAGCAAACAGACAGCACTACATTTTCCGAGTCACACAAGAGGCACCTAATGGCACTGTTTCAGGGCTTCACGCTCTAGATGTCATTATGGATAAAGGAATCTCACGATGAGATCTTTGGGATTTCTATAGCAAAATCCTATGATGACGGCAGAAGACAGGCACATCTTATTACCAACTATCTGCCTTATGCAAGACAATGTTAAACTACGGTTCAAACTCGTTAGAAAGGTAGTAAAAGGATGAAATGAAATAAACTACTTTTGGGGCCAAAAGGAGTAGGGGACACTATTGAGGCCTGCATCTCATATTTATTCTTTTTGACAGGAAATTCATTCAAGTGTGATTGTTGTATGAAATCCACCAGCTTTTTAAGAACTATAATTTCAAGGAATGGCTTCTAGTTTTTACAGCCTTTTAAGCAAATTTAGTTCAGCGTCATTACACATTAAAACATTTCTGTTATCTGAAATCATCCAAAAAATACTCTATTCTTGGACCTGAATGAATAAGGTTTAATTACAATTATTAATTTTTAAAACTCCAGAGTTAGTATAGTACATTTCTAAACACTTGACTTATTCTGAAAAGAATTTTGAAGGCATTCTTCTTAAAATAACATTGTACAATAATTTCACATCCGAAGGATATATGAAATATATACAACACGGAGTGCAAAACAACATGAGAATTGTGGGGAAATTAAATGGACAGCCGTTAGGAACTATATACAACACAGAATGGAAAGAGAAAAAAAATACAAAGTTACAAGGTATACATAAGGATGGGAGGGGGAGTTTACAGTTGGACCAAGAAAAGATTTGGTATGCCTTTAAACACTGGAGGGGCTGACATTTAGAAATAAGACGAGAGATCCATTTCTATGATGCAAAAGTCTTGTTACCTTCCATCTCTCGCCTAGCTACCCCAGGACTGGGAGGGGCTCCAATACCTTTTTAGAGAAAGAACAGAAGCTGTATATTGTTCAGGGCCCGTAGCACAGAATGAAAGGCAGGCACACAAAGCAATTTCTGAGTCAAGCTTACTTTTGCAAAAAAGTTCTTTCACTGTTTTAAATTTCTTCAAAGATATCAATACAAACCAAAGTGACTTTAGATGCCTGGCCCAAACCTGAGTCTGGCCCTTTCCACAGTTAGAATGAAAGAGAAGGACAGTTTGCTTTTTATATCTGACATTACTAGCAGTAGGGAATTGAAAAATATGTGTAATGAAAGCCTTTGCTTTATGATCATCTCTTTCTTTATATTCAGAGTTAAATCACTAATAAAAGCTCCAATATTTGCCACTCAAAAAGGAACAAAAATCTTAAAGTTCCAATTTCATATGAAATCTCTGAGACTATATCAGTCTCTTAGAAGTTAGTTTTCAATGCATTATTTAAAAAAAAAAAAACCTAAAAGTACTGTAATTACTTTCTCTCAGCTTACTGCCTTCAAGCAGCTATTGGTTTATAGGGTTAAAAAAAATACACTGCGAACACTGTCTACAAAAGAATCGTGAAGAGAAGCGATTTTTAAAAATTACATCAGATTTCTAAGTAAGCCACTGAGTTGCTAACATGTATAACTTTTCACAAATTTATTTAACAACTTATTTTCTATAGATTGTTTTCCTAATTAAAGGAGAAAATAAATAAAAGTCTATTATAACTATAAATAAAAGCACAAGTTTGAAAGGGGAAAAATTAATGTTTTCTGTAAGTCAATGGAAAAGTTATACTCAGCAGTATCTTGCAGAAGCTGCAGTGCTGAAATAACTTTGCTACCCTTATTAAGCAAAGTCGTTAAAATCTACACACAGCAAAGTCAATCTGTAACAACACACGAGTTGGTGTCCGCAATGTCCTTAGGCAGCTAGAGTAGAAAGAGATCAGCTGCATGTGTATAGTGAGCCTTAATGATATTAAAACTGGATTTGTAAAAGCTCTTCTGTGGGACTGAAATATCTTGCCTCAGCCTTTCCTGAGAATTAGATTAAATAAGCTTGTCAAATGTATACCTCCAACTACGCTCTGTGAGAGTTCTCATGTAAACCAAGTAAACTACACGTTTAACAAAAAGTGACCCATGTGTTAGTAGGAATTTCCTTACTGAAATATATATAAGAACATTGTTCTTACATTTTAAAAATGAGGCATGCATGTTATGACAAGTTATGATAAAGCCATGCAAAATGGAAGCTATATTTCAGACAATTATTTTAACTTTACATTGCATTTCTAGGACACTTTGCTAATCCACAGGCTACTGGCAAGGGAATGTACTAGAGCTCTAATACAATCTAATATAATCAAATACTTGGGAAACATTCTAGATTCATTGTGCCTGAATCACTTTTGAAAGTAGTATGATTTGGGGGCATTAAATCTTTGTAGCCAAATTGACTGTATTTGTTAAGAAAAAGTATATCAGGCCTTGATGAGTAATTCACCTCTATCTGGGAAATGGAAGCTCTTGTTAAGTCTATTCACTAATAAAACCAAGCTCTAATCTTTTACTTAACAGGAATATAATGGAAGTTTGGAGCTATTTTTAACTTGGCATATAAATGTCATTCATTTGGACTTTTATCAGACAAACCTAAAATGTCTTTCAGTTATAGGACTCAAACTCCAAAAAAATTAATGAACCAAGATCCATACATTATAACAAATATAAATGGTTACCTCCAAATTCTTTTCTAGTAGGTGCAGGACTCCTAGCCCCTTATGGTTCATAAGAGAGTGTGCAGCAGAAAGGAAACGACATTAAATAAAGAACTGAAATGTCAAGGATTTACTATAGTATTCACAATGTCCAATATCATGTAGAAACCAGATATTCATGTTTTGGCGCTACAGAAAAGCTATTATGTAATGCAAATGCTTCTAAATAGAAACAACGTTATACTTATTTTAAAAGAACATTTAAACAAATATATGAAACTTTACCGTAAATAAGTATATGTATGTTCTTCAGTTCTAATCATGCATTTTATAGAAATCAGTACAACCCCATTAGCAAAAACAAAACAAACCCTTCTCTCACACTTGTAAAAGGTCAGCTCTGAAAACGTGTTACAGGAATCTAGTTGAGAAACAATATTTTTCCCTGTTCTGTCACACCCACCACATTTTTTAGAGAAAAACTGAGGAAGTAGCACCAGTGACAGAAAAACAGTAAAATCTAGAAGGTAGAAGTTCGAAACATGCAAAACATTTTTAAACAGAGTGCAGGGAGATTTTAAATCGAGCAAAAAAGGAAATAGAATGGTTCGTTACCTGCAGGCGGAGGCGGTCTTTGTGGGGGCGCTGGACGCGCAGGAGGAGCAACCGGGCGGGGAGGGGGAGGCCGCCTGGGTTCCAGGGGCTGGGAAGAATCCTTCTGCTGCAGTTGTGCTGCGAGCAGAGTGTCAACAGGAGAACCTACCGAAGAAGTACCTGAGGTAAGAGGATCACGTTCCAGGTGGATGTGAGCACAAAGGTACTTTCTATACACGAATGATAAATTATTTTACTAATTTTTAAATTTGTACTAAATTTAAAATTTTTAAATTTGATACCAGAAATGTGTGTAATGACACACATTTCTGGTATCAATAACATAAGCAGTTCTGCTACTACATTACCCTTTGGTACCATGAGAGCAATCAGGCTAGCTCTCTGTGGACTTCTTACCCAGGCCCCAGGTGCTGAAGGGGATTTATCGAGCGGCCCTATTAAGACAGCACAAAGGGGGCTTCCCTGGTGGCGCAGTGGTTAAGAATCCGCCTGCCAATGCAGGGGACACGGGTTCGAGCCCTGGTCCAGGAAGATCCCACGTGCCGCGGAGCAACTAAGCCCGTGCGCCACAACTACTGAGCCTGTGCTCTAGAGCCCACGAGCCGCAACTACCGAGCCTGCGAGCTGCAACTACCGAGCCCGCGTGCCGCAACTATTGAAGCCCGCGTGTCTAGAGCCTGTGCTCCACAACAAAAGAAGCCACCGCAATGAGAAGCCCGCGCGCCGCAAAGAAGAATAGCCCCTGGCTCGCTGCCACTAGAGAAAGCCCGTGCACGACAACGAAGATCCGATGCCCCCGAAAAAAAAAAAAAAAGAGACAGTGGTTATATTATTAAAAAAAAAAAGATGGCATGAAGTACTGTGTGAGTTAAGTCACTTGCAGTCTACCGGCCCATAGAGAGAAGAAAAAGAAAAGGGTGTCTCTTCTCTCTATACCCTGGCTTATCTTGAATTTACTGAATGAAGCCAGTCCTCTAAGAGTGGCATGGGCGAGCTAGAGAAGTTTACGCAATGGAAGGTATTTTCTGAAGACACTGGTTAGCATGGAACAGTGACTAAACCATGTAACGTAACAACCTCCAGAGACAAATCTTCCAACTTCGGAGAAGTCATGACTATCAAGGTGAATTCAAAAAATTTATCTTGCCTCTTTCTGCTTCGTATTATAATTTAGGTAATATCCAGATAGATAGTTAAGCCCGAATAGTTATGGGTTCTGACTATAACGATAGAAAATCATCAATGATAAGATATGGACAAGCCTGGCCACACAGAAGAAGAACTAAGAAAAATTCTCATCTAGTGACAGTGATGAGTGTCCCTTCCATCTAGGGCTTACCATCTGAGAAGTTTCCTCTTTTGTATGCACAGAAAACATGCTACACTTTAGCCTGTGGATATGAAAGTTAAAACAAAAATGGGTCTCCAAAGGAGCGGCAAAGGCATCAGAGGTTTAACCATCTAAAATCAAATGCATCAGCCAGGGAAAGTCACACTGAACTTTAAGTAAAATACACACTTTGTGAAGCCGGGTGCCCAGGTGTTCTTGCTGGAGCTCGACTTGGTCTCACGGGAAGGGAAGGCACGGGCCCCTCCGATATGGTAGGTGACTGGCAGGGACTGGTCCGGGGTGAAGAACTTGGGGAAGTACCAAGGCCAGAACTGGAGGATGGCTGGAGATGCTGAGGAAGGAGTTCCTCCACCTCAGCACTGTAGTCATCAACGTCACCTGAGAAAGTGCAAGGTCAGCCAACTTAGCACCATGGTAACTTTCTCAGTGATTCTTGTCTACCAACCTAGGCTTGAAGGGGTTATATACATAAAATAAACACCTTTAACATCATGACACTGCAAACATATACAGGTTAAGCGTGTGGGCGTATATAAAACTTTTATACGTATAGAAGTGGAATTAGCGCGAACGCTCTTATGGGAAGTGTAACTGAAGATAGTCTTCTGTTTCAGGGCAACAGGAGGCCGGTGTGACTAACGCCTGGAGCTGGGCTGACGCCACAGCTTTCAAGATTCCACGGAGCAGCTGCCTCGGTGGCTGGCTGCCTCGGAAGCTTAATGCTCTGCCTCCAAACCTTCCTTCTCGCCAATGGAACCGCCCGCTCCCCCGTGCCCTCAACTCGGGTCCTGCCCTTGCAGGAGACGGGCTCTCACGCAGTCACACACCTTCCCCAGAAGCCTCCTCGCTACTCTGTCCCCTGTACTCCCCCAACCTGACATATACACAACAGGGGGGAGCTGGCTCTCCCCTGAAGTCTCCTCACCTCCTCTTTCCTTAGGGTTGGGAAGTGGGGTCAGGGTGCCCCTTGCAACCCAATCCCAATTGCAGAACTCAATCTTCCAACCCTGAACAAAAAGGCCTATTTCTTTGAGGCTGTGCCATCACGAATTTATGTAGCACCCTCAACCCCCGCTTGCTGCCATAATCTCCAACCTCCATCCTTCTGGTCTCTTGAACACCATTCATCGAGGACTAAGGAGAGAGCAAGCTGGTAAGTTGGGTCCTACCACCTTTCTGGGCGACATCGAAGTCCACGTGGTCGGCCCATCAACAACCTGACGTCTTTTCCCTGCTGACGCTCTCCTCCACTCCTGACACATATGCCCCTTGGAACTGCAGTACCTCTGAAACAGCGAACTCGGAACACTGCACTCTGACCACCACTTCCCAGACTTTCACTCTTGCCCTCAGTTACTCTTTCGACTTCACCAGGATCCAGGCCTTTGACTCTGCGTCTCTGCATCTGTCTTCAAGCCCTCCGGTTCCTCACCTCGGCCGTTCCCCTCCTGCGCTATTCTTCCATCGCGCCTGCATCAATTCCACTGTCTAACCTCTCCATAACTGCGCACCTGGGCTGCTGGGTGCTGCAGCCAGAGACAACCACGTGGCCCCAGTGACTGAAGCCACGTGAACTCCGTGGTTTTCAGCCTCATCTGGGCTCCCAGGGCTGCCTGGTAATTCCACAATTTCCTGGCTGGCTCTCCCCTGACCCCTTCTCAGGAGCTTTATCTTGAACCTTCTCAATTCTCCTGAAACCGTGAGTTGCCCCACTCCTTAAACTTCACAGAGAAAAGGGAAGTCTTAAGAAGGGACCCCCTCTCTTCAACGACCTGGCCCCCAACTGGAGCCTAACCACGTGTGGATGGAAACAGTGGGGTTCTGCCCACCCCCGTTTTCCCGGGGACCGTGTTCTGGGGCTCATTCTGCCCTGCCCCTCCCCAGTGGCGTCAGCCCTTTCCATCAGCACTACGCGTTCTCAAGCGTCCCCATTTCAAACTAACACTCCCTGGAGCAGCTGCCTTCCTCTCTCTTTCCCCCGCCTTAGCCAAACTTCTGTAAAGAGTTGCCTACAGACACTCTCTGCACGTCTTCGCCTTGCATCCACACCCCGATTTACCACCATCTGGCTTCTTCACTCCACTGAAATCACTCGCCTGAATGTCACCAACAGCTTCCTCCCCTGGGACTAAACCCAAAGGGCAGGCTGCGGTGCTCACTTCTCCTTCTTGCCACAGACCACTCTCCCTTGTTGTCTTTTCTGTCCTTGATTTTTAAGCTGCTATATTCTCCTGGCTCTTTGACAGCTCTGGTTCTTTCTTCTCATTTTCCTTTTATGGGCAGCCTTCTTCTGTCTGTCCTTGAAGTCTGCATTTCTGTTTGATCCCGGGACCAGTCCTCTCCCGTCTCTATCTCACCCTCCTGGCCAAGCTAATAAAAACGCGTGGCCTTAAACTGTCATCAGAGCTGCCTGGTGGGCCCAGAGCTCTCTGCTGAGCGCCAGGCCCACACACCCACAGCCTACATCTGGGCCTGATGGGCCCTACAGACCCCTCAGACTCAACATATTCAAAACCAAATCCACCTCCCATCCACACCCACCCCTCCTGCACAAGCATACTTGCATCGTCTACTTAGATCCTTTTTGTCCCCTGACAAAAAGGGGACATTCTTTCTTCCTGGTTCACGCCTTTCTATCCTCTTTAATCTAATTCTCACTCAGTCTTCAGACTCTCGATTTCAGTTTCTCTGGGAGAACTCTCCCGACTTCCCAACTCTAGGTCAGGCAGCTGCCCCGTGAACTACTGCAGCATCGTTCACTAGTGCACTGATGTCACGTGATTACAACTGCCTGCTTGCTTGTTTGTAACACCAACTGAGCTGTGAGTTTGGGGAGAGCAAGGATGACATCTGTTGAATTTCCAGCACCTAGCATGTACCTGGCACATGAAAGGTACTACATAAACGTGTGGACCAAGTAAACAAATGAACAGTGAAATGTGAAAATGACATGATCTTCTGAGGTGTTCAACTCTTAAATGCATTATCTAGACATACAGGGTATCACAATATGATGCATTGTCATTTTATAAACTAAGGTATGCATTTTAATGGAAAATATGCTAAAATAATATAGCAGATATATAGCATTAAAAAGCAAATGCATTTCTTAATCACATTTAAGGAAATTACTATATCGAGATAATCTGTCCCGAACTCCAAACTTGAAATGATTACATTTATATGGCTGGGTTCAGTTTCAAATGCATGTGTTCCTAACCACTTTGAGAATCTTTTAAAATTACTTTGAAATATATCCTCTTTTGAACAGACTTGTGGTTGCCAAGGGGGAGGGGAGTGGGGGAGGGATCGATTGGGAATTTGGGACTAGCAGATGCAAACTATTATATGTAGAATGGATAAACAACAAGGTCCTACTGTAAAGCACAGGGAACTATATTCAATATCGTGATAAACCATAATGGAAAAGAGTATGAGAAAGAATGTATGTATGTATATGTATATATATGTGTGTGTGTGTGTGTGTGTGTGTGTGTGTGAGCGCGCGCGCGTGTGTATAACCGAATCACTGCTGTACAGTAGAAATTAATATGACACTGTAAGTCAACTATACTTCTATAAATTTTTTAAAAAAGAAAGCAATATATCTTCTTTTGTAGTAATTATTTTGAACTCATTTCGGCACACTGAGCTTCTACTTTTCTACCTTAACTACAATTAGGGGGACCAAACCACTCACTAAAAATACCACTTTGTGCCCTTACGACACAAGGACATAAACTAACATTTGTAAAGGTCTTGTGTAAAGCACAGGGAACTATATTCAATATCGTGATAAACCATAATGGAAAAGAGTATGAGAAAGAATGTATGTATGTATATGTATATATATGTGTGTGTGTGTGTGTGTGTGTGTGTGTGAGCGCGCGCGCGTGTGTGTATAACCGAATCACTGCTGTACAGTAGAAATTAATATGACACTGTAAGTCAACTATACTTCTATAAATTTTTTAAAAAAGAAAGCAATATATCTTCTTTTGTAGTAATTATTTTGAACTCATTTCGGCACACTGAGCTTCTACTTTTCTACCTTAACTACAATTAGGGGGACCAAACCACTCACTAAAAATACCACTTTGTGCCCTTACGACACAAGGACATAAACTAACATTTGTAAAGGTCTTGACCTTTGCATGGCAGAATGTCAAATACATTTAAGTCTGGGTACAAGCAAAAGACACACAATACGATGCAAAACAAAATCTCATTAATATTGCTCTCAGTGTTACAAGAAGGAAGAGAAGGATAAACTTGGAGACTGAGACTTCACTGATGGGGAGGAAACACCTTGAAGGACAGCAGTAAACGTGTTCAACAAGCAGACCTTCCATATCGAAGTCGGCCGCGACCTCCGCGTCTTCCCCCAGCAGGGTGGAGCTTGTTGAGGACGGCAAGGGGAGGCTGATTTTCTCTAAACTCATTTCTTCTTCCAAAGTTTTGATCCAGTCTGGACTCTTTAAAGTAATAGTTATAGTCCGACCCAATAACTAGTTGAGTAAAAGAGATATAAAATAAAAATTCATTGCATGAAAATTCACTATCTTGGAATAAAGTGCTTGCCTCAGTCATACTACAACAACAGTATAGGCTTAATTCAGCTAGACTCAATTCAACATAATCATTTCACATTTTCACCCCAAACCAAAACCATTTCATATACTGTATTTTTAACTAATTTTTTGTTTTGTTTTGGTTTGGTTTGGGTTTTGGTTTTGGGTTTTTTTTTTTTTTTGGCCGCTCCACGCGGCTGGCGGGATCTTAGTTCCCCGACCAGGGATCGAACCCGGACCCCGCTGCAGTGGAAGTGCGGAGTCCTAACCTGGGAATTCCCTTAACTAGTTTCAAATGTCCCCAATCCTCCCTTTAAAAGCCTGTGTTGCTAAATCTCAGGTCTTCTTTCTTAGGATGCACACAGATTTAAGTTTCCTTTGCTGCAGTAAGTATCTTTCCCCGGCCAGATATAAATTCACTGACAACCCTACTACATAATTGTATACTTCCTACGATTTTGATTCACAGATTAAATAATTGTTCCTACATGAGACAACTAAAGAAAGGACAGCAGAAAATCCTTAAAATACTTCCCCTGTTCATTTGGACCTTCCTAACTTGGTATAATGGTCTTGAAAGGTGCTATACTGTCAAAGCAGTTTCAGCATTTCAAACGTCAGAAGAATATTGAGAGAATTTAAGACCATTTCAAATCTTCAACAAAAGTTAATCATTCTGAAAACAGAAAGACTGGTATCTGTGAAACTGGCACCCTGCCTTTCCTATAAATTTGAGAAGCTTTTAGGCAAAAGTACAATCTAAAACAACCAACACATTATAATCAAGTTACACTGTCCTGTGGATGTATTAAGAAAAATACTTTCCTTACGTGCTACTGACATTAGAATCCTTTGAAGGCATAGGCTGGAGAGGTTGAAAGCTGCTGGCCTGAACAGCACAGCCGTGTGTAACAGGAATTTAGTGTCCATCCTGAGCTTTGAAGTCAGAGTCCTAAGAATCAATAATTCTTTACTCTCTTATTAGACCAAATCAATTAAATTTCAGAACTTGGCAACAGGCTTCACATGCCGTTTGTTACTTTTTAAAAGTCAACAGCATTTGTTATATATTCACCAAAGAATACTAACAAGTATTCTTAAGCCTCAGTCACTATAATGGCCATTTAAGAGGCACTTCATCAAGAATATCCACTTGGCAGAGATCAGAGCCAAATGAAAAGAAAGCAATTCAGACGACAGAAAAGACAATGCTCAAGAAGGTCATCCTTTAGGTTTGCCCTGCTTACGCTATATACTGTTTCCAGATTCTCCCCTGGATCGGAAGTGTTCCTATTGATCTACTTGCGTCTAGAAGATTTCGGGCTGAAACAGTGGTACTAACAAAGACTAGAGGTTTGGAAATGTCTACCTTTCAAAAGGATAAATCAAACATTATTATGCACTTTCCCCAAACATTATTTTTTCAGAATTTTGAAAATCTTTTAAGGGAGCTAAGGGTGGGTCCTTTCTAAGAGCATAACATACATGACTAGACTTGAGGGTGAGGAACAGAGCTGAACAGAAGGGAGGAAAAAACCAAACAAGGAAAATTATCAGGGGAAAGACAAAAGAGATATTCAGAAAGGGAATAAGAGCTGACAAAGAATGCCAAACTGAGAGCCGCTCTTAAATATTTACAGCACCATGGGAGAAGGAAGGGCTTTTTAAGATATCAAAGGTAGAACTAAATTTAAAGGTCAGTAATTTCCATATGGTGAAGACACAACAAAGTCATAAGGCAAACTGGGAAGAATATCTGCAGCAGATTATGAAAAGGGAGCTTCAAAAGATGAATACCCCAGGGGAAAAATGAGCTAAGGTCACAAACAGCTGGTCAGAGAAGTACAAAATGACCAACAAATTAAAAGAGCTAGCAATCAAAATCTTAACACAGAAGCGACATACTACTTCTAGCTTTTCAGACTGTCAAAGTTGAAAAACATCCAATACTGATTAGAATGTCGGATGTTAGGTAATCCGAGGCATAATACAACTAGATACATTCCTTCTGAAGAGCAGTTAGCCAACAAGTATCAACATTTAATATGTTAATATCTTTGTCGTAGCAAATTTACATTTAAGAATTTATCCTAAGGAATAACAGGATAAGCAGGCAAAGTCAGAGCGTACACGGGGGTTCCCTGGAATGTTGGTTTTAGTAATTAAAAGTTGGAAACAACCTAGATGTCTATTAATAGGAGTTTGGTTAAATAAATTTATATATTTATCCACATAATAAAATTAATGCATTCATTAAAAATGACATATTTGTTCATATAGGAAGATGTCCATGATATGTATATCTCATTTTTGTTAATATATATGTACATGTATATGTAATCCCATTTGTTTTAATATATATATATGCGTATGTGAAGGTTAAGAAAAATTATTTTCTAATGGTAGGACCACAAGTGGTCTTTATTATTTCTTCATACTTTTCTGTGTTTCTTAATTTACTTTTGCATGAGCGTATTACTAATGCATTTGGGAAAAACAAGCAGAACCCTACAAAATCTATTTCAGAAGCAATATACACATGGAAATCTTTTCCTCCAAGGAAGTGGAAGTTATGTTAACAGAAGAGGAAGCTCAGGTAAATCTTTACCGAGTTGCCTGCTGATGGAGAAATTAGGCCTGGATTTTAGTCCATCCTACCTAGTGACCATATACTTAGATATATAGGATTTGTCTAAAAGCATTCAGAAAAAACTAATAGACATAGCACTTTACAGAAGTAAAACCATTCCAGGACATTGATGTAAGTTTCCCCCAATCAATGACATTTCAAATCGTAGGTTAGGAATATCTCCACTAATTACAAATTTCTAAAATGCCTCAATGGGATGGATTTGTTATCTATGGGAATTATTTTACCTACGCTTGAAAAAGGGACCTGGGTACCACAATCCAAGCCAATAAAACAAGTTCCCTGGAATAAGGAGCACATTCCTCCTTTGTTTTCTTGTAAGTGAAGCATTTTCTTCCATTTGCTAGAAATCTTTTCTACTATATAGATGAGCCAGAATATCTATTCCAATTAAAAATTTTAAAGTTTTATATAAGAAAACATAATAAAATAAAATTTGGTGGTAAACATGTTTTCTTCTTAGTCTATATCAATGATTAACATCTCTAGGGAGGGACCAAAATAATCCTAAATTAGTCTGAAATCTAGTCTAAATAATAAATATTAAAGCACAACACCAGGTCTTTTATCCTCCTGAACTGGAAATACATTTAGATAATTTGCTGCATGTCTCTAAAAATACAGTCTTCAGACACTTAATTACAGAATGGTTTAGACTCCACAAATGCTACCTTACCTCTTTACCATTCAGGCTCAGAACACTCAAGGCAGAGCTTCCCTCCAAAAATGTAACCCACATTTTATCTTCTACAAATCTTTAAGGAAGGGAAAAACAAACAATAAAAAAAAACCATAATTAATACCTAAGGTATAACTAGCCCAATGACTAGTCCAATGATTATTGATTAACAAGGGCTTATAGAAGCCCGGAAGTAAAAATGTTAAGAGCGAGAGCAGCCGGGCCAGCGGTGACCTGCAGAGGGCACTCTTTCCCTAAAAGCATTCAAATTCAAATTTCTTTCAAATACTTTGTTAATAAAACAGCCTGTCAGAAGAAATGGACCGGTGGACCTCCAATTGTGATCCCTGCTAATCCAATCCTTCATCTCATGGACAAGGAGAAAAAGGGCCAGAGGTGAAGTGGCTTGTTCAAAGTGACCCTACGAGAATAAAATACAGGGATAGGACCCAATTCTCCTGACCCTGTAGTCCAGTATTATGTATTTTCACTGTCTCAGTGACTTTCCTGAAGCAAATTTCCTTTGACCAAGAAAGAAGACAGGGAGTTGTCACAAAAAAAAAAAAAAAAAAAAAAAAAAAAAAAAATATCAGTCAATCAGACTGGCCCCAAGGAGCCTTAGATTATGGTCCTTGTTTTTATTCAATGACAGGCATTTAACTCTCTTGAGACTTCAAAGGCCTGTGCTATAATTCTAAGTTTATAGTTTCGAAATAAGAAACCCCCAAAAGGAAAAATAAAAAGGACACTGGAACAAGCTCTGAAGGAGATGGTCACTGATACGTAATAACGTTATCATGAAAAGAAGAAAACAGATTATAACATTATCAGTCTTATTTACAGAAACAATTTTACCAGTTGAACTACTCCCAACTGTATAAACCAAGTTCAGAAATCCTTGCAGATTTTTCAGATGAGAGACAGTAAAACATGTACACGCGTACATACCCCCCCACACACAAAACATAAGTAAGAGACTCAATTTCTTTGGCATAAAGTTACTAAATTGCAGGATGCTGCCATTTGAAAGACACAGGGACATCATTCCTACCTAAAGACTATGAAGGGGATCTTTTTCAAATCGTTGGCAACGGACCAGATCCGTCCTCCAAAGGTTATAATCACTATCAAAAGGCTGCGTTTACGCTGCACCAGCCTCCCCCACGCCAAACCCTATTTGTTCTCTGACAGTGGTACCGAAGCGTCTGTGGCCATGTGGCAGGGCTAATTTCTTGGTCCTATCCTTAACTTGGCAATGTGCCCCCTATACATTTTGAACTTTAACAAGCGATTCTGGTTCTGATAGCCATGGATTTATGTAGGACCTTTTAGAAGCTGTATTTTCTTCCTTTTTTTCACTCAAGAGGATAAAAGCTTCTAGACTTTTCCCCCAATTAATATAAGTATCTAAATTTGCCCCATCTACATTTCCAGGGGATCTCTTACTTACGTATAAAGACTTCACTCATTCCCTAATGGTTGCCTTATTCCAGAGCAAAAAGTGATGATCAGTTTAGCCTACCAGTGACAGTCGTCCTGTCCTTGTTCACTTTCATCGTCTGCTTCTTCTATTCTAACTTGGTTGTCTGAGGTGTAACAACAACCAGAATATTCCAGGTGAGGAGGCACGGCATGGTTTTATAATGCTAGGATAATGCCTTGTTTTGTTACCAATACTTTTTCCAATGATAACAAGCATTTTGGGGAAAGTTTTCAGCTCCAATTTAACACCAAGTTCTTTACAGACCAGCATAAAGGCAGACAGGTCCTTTTCCTGCATCAGTCTTTCAGCCCTCATGCACACTTTGGGTTCTCTCTAGCCCAGTGCAATATTTTAACTTGCTCAAAAGGACGTTTATCTGCTACTGTGCTGCCCCCTCACACAGTCCATGTGACGCTCCCGGTGGTTTGGCATTTCTGTACTTGGCAAAGCTTACTGTCATCTGGAGATTTCACCATGTACTCGCTAGAGTCTTAAGATCTCTAGACATTTTCTGTTTCATTTTAAACCTTTGGGGTAGATCTTTGTCGAACGATTTCAGGTTAAGTCTAAATACAATTTCCTCTCTATTTGCCCATTTACTCTCAGAAAGGGGAGTAAGGTTTCCCAGGCATGCTTCTCACTCCAAAAGAAACTACCCCATCTTCATTCTGTGGAGTATTCTGTTTAGCATCTACGAAAGCCATTACACACGTGCTGATCTTCCCTAGATTCCAAACAGGAATTGGGTCTTCCATTTGTCCTATGCTCTGCCACAGCACCTAATATAGAGATTTGCCCACTAAATAGCTAT
This sequence comes from Physeter macrocephalus, assembly GCF_002837175.3. Taxonomy (NCBI): domain Eukaryota; kingdom Metazoa; phylum Chordata; class Mammalia; order Artiodactyla; family Physeteridae; genus Physeter; species Physeter macrocephalus. Next base: position 3,707,225 of record NC_041221.1, read on the forward strand.
AAAACATCCCTAAATAAACAGATGAAGAGCACGGAAAGGAATTTGATAGTACCTCTTCCCTATGGAATTCAATACCTGTTATTCAGTCTCTCAAGATTGCTGGGCATTTGGAATAGACCATTTTTTTAAACCACACAAGAGGCCTCTGGTTCTGCAAAAGGCAGATGGTCAAGTCAGTGATGGAAACCAAGACGGGAAAGAATGACTCCTGACTATTCACCTGGCAGGGCTGCTCCTCCATCAGATGGAAATTAAACGACTTAAAATTACAGAAAGCATCAAATTTCTTAAACCGAGGGCAGAAAAGTCACTCCGCTTTACTCCTCTCACTCCTTAAAAAAATGAAATAGCAATCACATGTTCATTCTTCCGTAGGGCTTACATGTTGTAGCGTATAGGAATCTTGAGAGAACGCATCTAAATGTGCACCTGTTCTTGTCATCAATTGTTCATATAAAGTTTTACGACTCAACTTTAAACTTTCTAAGTAGCAAGTCAAGTTTCAAAACCTATGAGCTCTTTGAATGATATTTCTATAGTATGCTTCGCCTTTAGTTCGGAAATACAAATACTCATATGCTATTCAAATACTAAATAAAGTGATTTCTAACACAGAAAATATTATTTACAAATCATGAGCTGCTTTTGGACAATAAATATTTTACTTACCTTATGAGTATAACTTCACCAAAATGTGTAAACTGTTGCAGAAGTTCATCAATCAAAGCATCATCGAAAAAGTTATTTTCTGGTAGAGAACTTTTGATTGAGACCAACACCGTACCATCTGGTGGGCCCTGAACGGCAATTACTTCTTTATAAATGTTTTGCCTCTCTTCAGCTTCCACTTCAAATACATCGATATCAATCAGGGCAACGACAGGCCTTAGGCATAAAGGAAGGAAGATGTGTTAGGAATGTTTAAGGAAGGATGTATTTCAAATAAATTTCAAGCACGATTAGTAATACAGAGACTGTTTAAACCTATGGTCAGAAGTCTTCAGCTCGGCCCTTCCGTAGTGCAGCAAAGTGCCAGGAGTCCATGTGTAGAGGATTTTGCTTCCATCTTGAAAACTAGCATTTAGGAGATCTAAATCTTCAGCTGCAGTCAGAATAAAACAAAACATAAGAGAAGCCACCTGAGCATGACCGATCATGTGGAGCTCCTTCATTTCACTGGCTTCAGTTGTCTGAGGCTGGGAAGCCAGACACACTTGCTAACAGGCAGGAAGTCTAGACACCGTTACGTTAAAAAGGTTTCTTGGTGAGGTTCTCATGTTATGCTTTACTTAGTTAAAATTAAGATGAGCCTTTACTCTGAGGCTACTTAAAGGCCTGTGACCAGATAGTGTTTCAAAAATAATTGAACAGACAAGTAGCAGTTCAAAATATCTGCAAACCACTTGAGTTATTCAAATTAGAAATCTTAATTAGCATTCAGTTGACAATTCTGTAAAAATGTTTTCCTGCTTCTCTTTGTATGACACTACATCACTGAAAGAAAATAGATTGAAAAATTAAAGTATTCTCAAGCAGGTCTGAGAATCGTTTTTAAGTTTTATACTTAAATTGAATTTATTTTATTCTAGATAACCTGTGTTGAAAAAAAAAAGTAGTCCTCCTAGCCTTATTTGATATTTATATCATTCCCTTCTTCCTTGTAAAATGTGCACTAGCTCATTTAAATGAACAAGTCCATTTCCCAACTTTCCCAACCTGATCTATCAAAAGGCCATTTCCTTCTTCTCCAGAGGACACGGTCTGTCCACGCAGGGGTGCGGCACTTTTCACTGGTGTCGTAGTCATCAGAAAACAAATCATATTTATATGTTGGAGCAAAGGTTACTTTTCCTTCTAAAAATCCTCTAAAAATCTAAAATAAACATACAAAAAGTAAGTTATGCGAAAAGGAAAAAAACGTTCTGTTTTCATTCAGGCAGCCATGCATTAAATGTCTATTATGTGCTGGAGACTCATGAAATTTATGTGCCTCTGATGAACACTTCTAACTGAATGGAACAGAGCTTAAGAAAAAATAACCCAAGATGTGGGTTTTATCATGCCACTTGTCTGACATTTGATTAAGCAAAATACAAAAACGTGAACAATGGAACTCCACCAGACTTTTGAGCCACATGACACATTTAGAACTGTATGGGATTTTGGAAATCAAATAGTTTGATGTCTTATTCTCAAATGAGGAATTGGGGCCTAAGAAGGTTACATGGTATCCATCAGAATTTAAGTCTGATGACCAGAAAGATACCATATCAAGAGGCTTCAATCACCTCTGCGTAAAAAAAATTTTTTTAAATAAATTCTTCCAATTTTTGTGGTCACAAGTTTTTAGAACCAAGTCTCAAAAAGGCAGATGATATGAGAAACAACAACATCAAAATAAAGCAAATTACCACAGGATCTTAAAGCCAAAAAGCTCTAGCCCTGACAAGTAAGATTCTAAATTCGCTATTACTGAAAGAAAAAATGTATATTCTTCTACTTGAAAGTGAATCTTATGGAGACACAATATATTTTTCCTCCTGGAAATTATTATCAGTTTTCCTTTCCTTTTCTTTTTTTAAAAGAGAAGGCAATTTTCTATCTGTTAAACTATAGATATATATTTACTAAATATAAAGAGACTCCAAGAGGTTAAAAAAAAAAAAAAGCAACACTTTAAGGAAAGTATGTTTTCATAATCAAAGGTCCCCTTCTTCCCAATGCAAGTATCTTAAGTATGTATCTACCTGTCCAGCATTTTTCTGGTTGATAAGCTGATCTCCTGCTATAAGAGAATCCCAATTTTGCTGTCTTATGAGCTCTTTCACTTCTTCATTAGGAAGATCGATTCGGTAGTTGAAATCACCACACCAAAATACGTAGTCATGGGAGAACAGCATCCTCCCCTGGAAGCAAAGAGAGAGAATTTTAAACAATCAATTAAAAAAATGTTTGACAACTTTTTCTTTGCCTCACCCCTGCCATGCCCGATTTATTTAACCCCACGGTAATTACACATGAAGTGTCTAATATTTAGGTGAACAATGCTGCCATTTCTAGGAACTACCTTAAATTTTCAAAAACTGATATAGAATTTGGGGTAAATTGAAACATATTTCAAAGCTTCCTCTTCAAAAACAAGCAGCAAGAGTTTACCATTGGAAAACTCAACTTCCGCGCTATTTCCACAAAATCTTCATTTCGTTCTTTGACCTGCGATTGTCCTGCAGCAAAGTGGCTGCAGACGAAGCAGAGGCTTGTGGTGTGGAACAGCATTCGTATTGCGACCGCTCCCTTATTTCCAGTTGCGCCTCCCATTCCAGTCTTCACAGTATCAACTGCAACATCCCTTTAAAAGGAAGAATTCTAAATCAGAGATCAGAAATTCCAACAGTTCCGTGTGCATAAGAAAATAGGAATGTCTGTTACACAATTATAACATTACACATTGTGGGGCACTTTGAGGGCAAGCCTGTGAAAGAGTACAGTGAAACTATCAGTGATTCTTTACTCAAGAACACATTTAAATACAGTTACCATATGATCCAGGGATCCCACTCCTGGGCATATATTGGGAGAAAACTATAATTCTAAAAGACACATGCACCCCAATGTTCACTGCAGCACTATTTACAATAGCCAAGATATGGAAGCAACCTAAATGTCCATCCACAGATGAATGGATAAAGAAGATGTGGTACAGGGACTTCCCCGGTGGCGCAGTGGTTAAGAATCCGCCTGCCAATGCAGGGGACACGGGTTCGAGCCCTGGTCCGGGAAGATCCCACATGCAGCAGAGCAACTCAGCCTGTACGCCACAACTACTGAGCCCGCGTGCCACAACTACTGAGGCCCACGCGCCTAGAGCCTGTGCTCCGCAACAAGAGAAGCCACCACAATGAGAAGCCCGTGCACTGCAACAAAGACCCAACACAGCCATAAATAAATAAATAAATTTTAAATAAATAAATTTAAATCTTCAGAAAAGTTTAAAAAAAAAGAGTAAGGACTACTTTATAAACAAAAAAAGAAAAGAAAAGAAGATGTGGTATATATATACACTGGAATACTACTCAGCCACAAAAAAGAATGAAATAATGCCACCTGTGGCAACATGAATAGACCTAGAGATTGTCATACTAAGTGAAAGAAGTCAGAGAAAGACAAATACCATATCACTTATAAGCAAATGAACTTATTTACAAAACAGAGTAGACCCACGGACACAGAACGCAAATTTATGGTTACCGAAGGAGAAGGGGGGTGGTATAAATTAAGAGTTTGGGATTAGCATATACACGCCCGTGCACTGCAACAAAGACCCAACACAGCCATAAATAAATAAATAAATTTTAAATAAATAAATTTAAATCTTCAGAAAAGTTTAAAAAAAAAGAGTAAGGACTACTTTATAAACAAAAAAAGAAAAGAAAAGAAGATGTGGTATATATATACACTGGAATACTACTCAGCCACAAAAAAGAATGAAATAATGCCACCTGTGGCAACATGAATAGACCTAGAGATTGTCATACTAAGTGAAAGAAGTCAGAGAAAGACAAATACCATATCACTTATAAGCAAATGAACTTATTTACAAAACAGAGTAGACCCACGGACACAGAACGCAAATTTATGGTTACCGAAGGAGAAGGGGGGTGGTATAAATTAAGAGTTTGGGATTAGCATATACACATTACTATACATAAAATAGATAACTAATAAGGGCCTAGTGTATAGCACAGGGAACTCTACTCAATACTCTGTAATGGCCTATATGGGAAAAGAAGCTAAAAAAGAGTGGATATATGTATATGTATAACTGACTCACTTTGCCGTACACCTGAAACTAATAAAACATTGCAAATCATACCCCAATAAAAAAATTTTTAAAAATAATAAAATAAAATAAAACATAACCAACAGGACCTACTGTATAGCACAGGAAACTATACTCAATATTTTGTAACAACCTATTAGGGAAAAGAATCTGTAAAAGAATAAATATATATACAAATGTATAACTGAATCATTTTGCTGTATACCTGAAACTAAAAACTAACACAACATTGTAAATCAACTATATTTCAATTAAAAAAAAAAAGCACATTTAAAAACAAGAACCATGAACAAGTGTTTCTCTGAAGCCACAAACATGCCAGGCCTTTTTATTATCTGATGTTAGGAAGCAGCCTTAGGAGAGCGATCTGTTTACTGACCTGATGAACGGAGCATGCTGTGGTCTGATAAAAACAAACAGACAGACGCCCACCAACTGCTCGGAGGCTAGCAGCACATACTTGTTGTCTCTGGAGATGGTCTTCTGAAGTTCCACGGCCCAGAGCTTCTGATTTGTTGTGCTACCAGAAAATATTAAAAAGGGAATCTTCAAAAAGATGGTGACAGTAATACAGCCTGTTTTATAAGACAGCTGTCAATTCTACCTTTATATGCCCACATTTATTAAAACTACTGACGTCACGAAATCCACACCAACAGTGAAGTCTTTATGCAGGCTGGGCTTTTTTGTTTGTTTCCTTTAAAAAGGAACACCCAAAATGTAGCCAAAAGAACACCCACACTTCAAGGTCTATCCTGTGACTCCCTTACAAAGAAAATATGAGCTTACTGATTAAATGAGTGCTCACCATGTGAGTAATCTCAAGCTCATACACTTTATTTTTTCCTTAGTATTCATTGGGATAACAGAGAAGAACATGCTTCCAGATACATTCCCCCCCCCTTTTCTTATTTTTATGGGTTATTATATCTTAAAAAAAACTTATAATGGAAAATTTTAAACATCCACAAAAAAGAGATTAATCATAAAGTAAACCACCATATACCCATTATCCAGCTTCAACAATGATCAACATTTTGCCAATCATTCTTCTTCCATACCGCCACCCCTTTTTTTAAACCTGAAATATTTTAACCCAAATCTGAGACATAGGCCATTTCACCCAGAAACACTTTGGTATGCACCTCTAGCGTAGTCACAATGCCGTTATCACACTCAAATATTAATGATTCTTTAACATCATCTAATACTCAGTTCTTATTTATTTATTTATTTATTTATTTATTTATTTATTTATTTATTTATTTATTTATTTATTTATTTATTTATTTATTTATTTATTTATTTATTTATTTATTTATTTATTTATTTATTTATTTATTTATTTATTTATTTATTCCCCTGCATCGGCAGGCGGACGCGCAACCACTGCGCCACCAGGGAAGCCCTCAGTTCATATTTAAATGTCCCTGATTATCTAAAAAACTCTTCTTACAGTTGGTTTCTTTAAAACAGGGTCCAAATAAGGTCCACACATTGCATTTGCTTGTCTCTTCATCTCTCTTAATCTTTAGCAGTCTCTCAGCTCACCCAACCCTCGTTTTAACGCCATTTATTTTTTAAGAAGCTGGGCTATTTGTCTATAAGATGTTTAACAGTCTGGATTTGTCTCATGTGTCTTCATGGTACGTTGTCCCTCTGTCAGGTTTGTTTTAAACTGGTTACTCTAGAAGCTTGATTAAGAAACATTCAATCTTATTGATTTGTTTTAGCAAAAATAACCTCACAGGTGGTATAGTCACCCTTGCATCATAGCAGGAACTAATCTCTGTGCTACTACACCTGATAGGGTGTTAGGACCGTGACAACTGACTCGTTGTAACAAAAAGTTCCTCCACTGATCCTTCTTCTAAGGTTTTAACATCGACTGATAATCATTGCCTAGATCCATTATTTCATTAGGGGTTACAACATGTTGACTTCATAATTTCAGCATTCCAAGGGCATTTGTAATAAGTTGGAATTCTTCTATAAACAACTTCTCTCTTATCAACTATTCAGTTATTCTGAAACACAGCTTGTACAAAGAAGGTAGAAAAAATGCTTGAGTCTTACTCTTTATACATTTTCAGAGTATTAAGTTTGGGTCCAAGGACCTCCAATGGCGAGCAAAAACAATCTTCTCGTAGTTCCAGGTCACACAAATGATAAACGGTAAGCCAGAATACGACCTCACATCCATCCATCTAATCTATCTAACGCTATGCCATACTGCCTCCAAAATACAAATTCAGAGCACGGATTCCCTACCAACCCCACCACTAAGACTTGGATTCTGAAAACTGAACAATAGCTTTCATCCCTTTCTTCAGCTCTCTCAATGAACCCTGACCACTCCATTCCAAACCACACACACCTCCCCACCTCCACATGCCCGATCCCCTGACCGCTATCTATCTACTTTCGGTTGCGCTTACCGTCTTCTAATATGCTATATAACTTACTTATTCGAGTTGTTTACAGTCTGTCTCCTTCACTAGAAAAGAAGGTTCACACAGGTAGGGATATCTGCCTGTTTTATTCATTGATGTATCTTTAGCATTTAGGGTAGGTGCTCTGTAGATACTGGTTAAATATATGAATGAATAATCACCATTTTCATTAAAGAATAATTTGATTAATCTCTACTTAGAACAACAACTGAACAATGTGTTTGGTACTGGGAGCCCTGAGAATATGTTCTGTTTTAAGACCAGAATCTGTATTTTCAGGAAAGAGTCAAACAGCAAAATGAATGAAGTTGGAATTCTTTTCTACTTCCCTGTATAAATTGTTATTCACTTTAGCTAAGAAGAAAGTTGTCATTTTTCAAGACTGATGACTATAAAACCATACTATTTCAGCCCATAATTTGATTCTGAAAATCTTTTTTAAAAAGTCACAAAAGAGGACTTTCCTGGTGGCACAGTGGTTAAGAATCCGCCTGCCAATGCAGGGGACACGGGTTCGAGCCCTGGTCCGGGAAGATCCCACATGCCGTGGAGCAACTAAGCCCGTGCACTACAACTACTGAGCCTGTGCTCTAGAGCCCACGAGCCACAACTACTGAAGCTCGTGCGCCTAGAGCCCGTGCTCCGCAACAAGAGAAGCCACTGCAATGAGAAGCCCGCGCACCGCAACGAAGAGTAGCCCCTGCTCGCCGCAACTAGAGAAAAGTCCGCGCTCAGCAACAAAGACCCAACGCAGCCAAAAATTAAATAAATAAATAAATAAAATTTTAAAAAGAAGAAGATTCTTTAAAAAAAAAAAAAAAAGTCACAAAAGATGGTCAACTACTCAACTTTTAAGGCAAGCATCATTTCTTTGTGGTATGCGGGCCTCCCTCTGCTGCGGCCTCTCCCGTTGCGGAGCACAGGCTCCGGACGCGCAGGCTCAGCGGCCATGGCTCACGGGCCCAGCCGCTCCGCGGCACGTGGGATCCTCCCGGACCGGGGCGCGAACCCGGTTCCCCTGCATCGGCAGGCGGACGCGCAACCACTGCGCCACCAGGGAAGCCCAAGCATCATTTCTTAAAACCCTTAAGCTTTCAATTTCACTAAAATAATCTGTATTTGTAATAACACTTCAGAACATCAGTTCTCTGCTGTGGTTGGGGAACATCCCTGGGGATCCCTAAAACCCATGAGGTCGAAACTGTCTCCCCAATATCGCTAAGAGATTGCCTTTTTCACCGTATTGACATTTGCATGATGGTGCAAAAACAATAAGTAAAAGTGCTGATGTCTTAGCAGGAATCCAGGCACCAAACTGTACTAGTATTCCTTATAATCTTTACCCCCATGCGCTCACAGTTTAAAAAAATGCCATTTCACCTAAGAATATCCTGATGAAGCAGTAAACGTTATTAATTCTGTCAAAGTTCAACCCTTGAGTCCCATCTTTATAGTATTCTGTGTGATGAATGGACAATACACATCAAGCACTTCTGCTGCATACTGAATGCATACACCACGGTTGTTTCAGAGAAAAGCACCTGATAGTTTGAGTTCAGAGCTGAAATGCCCCTTTTTTCATAAGAATATAAGAAGGAATGAGGGACAGACTATGGTTATTCAGATTTAGAGTATTTGGCAAACAGTTTTTCAGCCAAGTCTGTGTTTTCAAGGGAAAAAATACAGCGTCTATTTCCAATGATAAAATTTATGTTTTCAAGCAAAAATGAGAATCTTGATAAACCTGTATCTGCTACTCCGATCCTGACAGCTTCCACATACTTGAAGAATTTGCTGATGAGATGAGTGATGAAATTAACCAATATAATGTTTAATATTGTATAATGAAATGTGTCAAAATTTGGAAGCTCTACATAACTCAGTGAACTAATATGTTCCAAATGACCAACACAGGATGTTTCAAAATCATGCAAGGGTAAAAGATAGACCAATGTTTTAATATAATTGAGCACAAAAAGGTCATCGCTATGGTTTCAGATTCCACACTGCAACTAACCTTTGGGAAACTATTTGTTAAGTGGTATCAGAGAAGAAATGATCTGAAAAGGCTATTAAGATATTTTGGTTTCCAGCTACATATTTATGTGATTTTCTTCATATAATTCAACCAAAACAACATACTGCAACAGACTAATGCAGAAGTAGATGTGAGAATACAGCCGTCTTAAGCCAGATTCTAAAGACATTTGCAAAACTATCAATCAATGCCATCCTTCTCAGTAAATTTTTGTTTTGGAAAACAGCTACTTTTCAGGAAGAAAATGTGTTATTTATGTTAACACGTAACGAGTTTATTATCACTGTTATTTTTAAATGAATTAAATGTTTTAAATTTTTCATTGTTAATTTCTAATGTGACACATATCAAGAGATAAAACTCACATAAATAAAAGTTCTTTAAGATTTTCAATATGTTTAAGAGTGTAGAAAGACCTGAAACCAAAAAGTTTGAGAACTGCTATTTTATAGTTTAAAAAGCATCTTCACATATATTCTCTCAATCTGTCCTTGTAACAAGTACTTAGTTATCTGCTCCCCATGTCCGTCAACTAGAAAGTTTCCCTGTGTGTTACCTGGCTGGCTTACCTTGCACTCACAATGTTTCCAGCATTCAACTCTACCATTTCCTCAAAACCAATGGCAAATATATCAGTTGGTTTACTTCTTTTATCTACAATGAAGCATCCAGGAGAGACTTTTAAGAGATGGCCTTACGTTAAATGGCAACTCCCCTACCCCCCAACACAACTAAGATCAACATCAGATCTCATAAAAGTCCACTAAAAAAAAAAAAAAAAGTCCATTTTTGTGTTTCAAGTTTAACCAAATTCAAATTAAAGGCAAAACCCCCCGAGGGGGACAAAATTACTTTCCATTTAGCTTCCATTTAGGTGACCTAAGTTTGCCTATCTAAGACTGTTATTCTTGAAGATCCTTAAGTCCTTTCAGAAATCATTTTGAAAGGATTCTTGCTAAAGTTTGTACCTGGGACAGCAGAGAAACAAGCCGCTTCTCAAAGGCTAAAGTGACTCAAAATGGAGAGGGAAAGAAATTTTTCAGAAAGGGTGCAAATAATGAAGTGGCTGAGTAATAGTCTCAAATTAGAGGAAACAGTTGAGAGGGATTTTTTACACTTAAATTTGAAGATTCCTAAGTGGAAGCAATCTAGGAAGATGAGAAGGGTCAGGGGCTCAGAGTAACCCCTCTGTTCTAGCCATTAGCTCTCTCATAGCTGACAAGACCAAAAGAGAACAGAGCTGCTTTAGATAAGCAACCCCAGGGTACTTTGGGTGTCCCAAGCCTTCAGAAATGAGGATAAATAGCTAGAGAAAGAGCTTATAAATACTATGAACAAATACTGAGAAAAAAAAAATTTATTGACTGCTATTACGTGCAAGGCTTATATACAAATCTTCTCATTTACTACACAAACACCTTAGGAGACAGATTATATTTGCCTTTTATTTACAGACAGGAAACTGAGGCTTTGGAGAACCTAAGCAACTCGCCCGAGTTCACAAATAAAATGCAGTGGCCCAACTCTGGAACCAAACTGCCTGAGTGCAAACCCTGGCTGTGTCACTACTAGCTGAATGACCCCGGGCAGAGGTCACTTCTCTTACTGTGTCTCAGTTTCTCATCTGTGAAATTGGAATAATAATAGTGACGGTGTATTAGGTCTGTTATAAGGATTAAATGAATAGATGTAAAGTAGTTAGAATTGTAATATTAGCTGTTATTTTATTATTGTTATTATTACTACTACCACAACAGTTTCAAGTTAGGTTCAATGTAGATGAAAAGGGGCGTTTTAATAAAAGTTTAGGGAAATTCCCAGCGTTTAAGGTGTGACTGATTAAAGACAACTAAAAAAGGAAAATCTGCATCTCACAGTATTTCCTATGTACATCACCTTCATAAATAACACTTGGTAAATGTGTACCATTTGAAAAAGGAATTAAAGTTGACTTAAACAAAGGAGGCCTCAAATCCATGATTCTAGTTAAAATCTTAACACGAGCATCCTCAGCTTAATGTTTGGTTCTGGCTATGGAGAGCCTGGTGGCAGAGCACCACACTGAGTGACAAGTCTTTACAAGGATGAATCAGTAGTGCTTAGTGTGAAGGGCCAACAAGTGTCAGCACAAGTTTTGTGCCACTGCTCATGGTCCACCCTATTTCTTACCTTAGCAAATAAAGGACTGTATTTGAAAAACAGACCATATTAAATTTGAAAAATTATCAATCATAAAATAAGCTCGCTTTGTATCAGTCTAAAGAATAAAAACGGAACTAGTTTTTCTTATACGTGTAGTTACCTTAAAGATATCAATTTACGTACGGATCCAATTTCCTGAGACTCAAATAACAAAGAAAAGGATTTTTTTATTTTACCATGTTTTCTCATGAAGTGGTAGATAAAGGTCTAGGAATACAAAAGACCTAAGATTTGAACATATTTATCTATAAGAATGTTGGTCTTCAAATGTATAAATCCCAGTTTCTTTTATAAGGTAATGCATACTGTGAAGTGCCACATTTCTTTTCTAGATTAATAAATCACAGTCAGGGTTAATTAATTAAATCCATATTATAAAAAGCCAACCTTGAAACTCCTGGATGCCAGCTAACTTGGGTGCATCGAGAAGCCAGTCAGTGAGGGTCTGATTCTTAAAAGCTATGCTGCGAAACTGCTTCCCGCCATTCACATTCCAGGTGCCCACACATACTCGGATTTTCTTGGGCTTTGAATACTTGTAGAAGTTCTCACACAGGCTCTTTAGAACTTTAGAAGATGCTAATCGAGAACAAAACACAACAGAATTTTGGCCGCATTTAACCATTTACAAAAATTGATTTTCATGACTGAGAAACGATGGCTGGAAAGTACAATTACCACCGTCAGCACACAGAAGCATCAGATACATGCATAAGCACAAAAAAGACAGCCTTGAACACAGAGCCCAGCACAACGCAATTAACCAACACAACTTAAAAAAAATCATACATTAAGTACAATAGCCCAAGTAAAAAAACTATTACAAAATTAATGCAGCAACAAAAAACATGCAGAACAAACAGTTCTGTTTCACTGAAATGGTACACTATTTTATGAAATACAAAAGCAGAGACTGCACATTTTTAGGAATATAGCAACTGACTTTCATACAGCTTTCATTCGGAGGCTAGTAAAAATATGTTATTTCTCCCCCAACAAAAACATTCAAGAACCATTACATTTAGGATTCTAGCTACTGACAGGTGGTTTGATGAATAATGGCTCCCTGACAAAAACACAAATTATGGACGATAATGAGAGGATGGAGACGAAGCCATGACTAAACGCCTCCCAGCTCAGAGGAGACACCAAGTCCTTACAAACGTTCTGCAAGGCCCCAAACAACCTGCCCCACCTTTCTGCCCTCACCTGCCACCCCATCCCTGTTCCCTCACTGCTCAGCCACTGGACCCTCACGAGAATGGAAGCTCCGCGAGGGCAGAAATGCTGGTCTAATATCCCTAGTGACTAGTAGAGCACCTGGTACCTAGTAAGCGCTCAGTAAGTAATGGTTAAATGAATAAATGTTCAATACATTTTGAATCCTCAATCCTTTCGCCGCCTATTTTTTGGACTTCCACCTATCCTTCTTCCTCCTAAACCGTGCTTCATTTAGGTTAAGTCAAATCCTTGGCACTTATATCAATAGAGCCTTAACAGGACTTCAATCTAAAGACAGAGGATATGCCCTTAACGGGCAATTAACTGGCAAGAGGAAAGGGAAATCACAATGGTGCTCACCTTTCACCACAGGATCTTATTTTATTATGATGTTAATTATTATTGTTGGATACCAAGGTACATACAGCAAGCAGTCTTGTGAGAGAACGAGTGAAAGAGGCAAATACCTCTTTCGGATTAGAGTGAAAATAGTTTGACCTGTGAATCCCATGCAAGGAGTGCTGATTTAGATGACAAGCACGTCCCCACTGTTCCCAGGGGCAGACGTGCACCTTTCTAGCCCTCTTGCTATTTGATTTGATTACTCATATAGAGGTGTCCGGTGGTAATGAAAGCAGATTATTTGTTCTGGCCTGTTGGTATGGTTAACTGAAAGCCTGCTGAACCTGGATAAAGAATAATTCTCTATTACTACAGATTATCACTGGTCCTTCTAATTGAAGTCATTGCCATTGTTACTGCTAGGAAATCAGCGTCTCCAATCCTTTCTACACCAAAACACAAGTTCTATAATGATTTAACAGCTTAAAATATCCAGCAAGACAAATAATGAATTGTGTGAACAAAAACATGTTGCCACGTTGGGTGAGCTACTAAAGTCTGTTTACAAATGGAATAAAAAGTTTACAAAAAATTCCTAGTTTACTCTTAACTGGTTGGCACCTTAATGTGCAGAACGAAATGAGTCTATGTTCAAACAGATATCCATCCCTAAATACCATACCATTTCAGAAAATGGATTTCATGGCGTAACTCAAAAATATATCCAAGTGCTCTCTTCCTCCATCCTTCTCAAAAAACCTGCCAATAGTTTCTCAAAACACTCAGAACAATAACTAAGTGAAACAAATCTTAAGGGATACCAAATCTTAAGTGAAAGTCTTTTTCAGCTAAATTTCTGGCAAGAGTTTAGCTTTTGCTCATTTCACCACAGACTCAAGTTTAAAGACAAGATCATAAACCTTGTTCAGAGAATGAAGGCGTGAGATTCCTAAGAATAGGAAAGGCAAGAAAAATAATGACCTTTAGGTCTTACACACTTAACTCTTCTCAGTTTGTTAGCAATCTTAATGCTTTTTAAAAGATTTCTGATCATATTTTAGTACACTAAATGCCTTTTAAAATATTATGTGTGAGAAGCACTGTTGAGTAGTCATAAATATCACAGTACTCGGGCATTAATCCGAAAGAGGCACACCTGGGTTTTTTCCAGTAGCCTATAAAGAGTAAGATATAACACTAATAATGTTTGTTCAATGAAATATAAAAGTGAAATTAAAACTAGATGACCTATATTTAATTGGAATTAAGCATTTGCTACAGGAATACAAAGAGCATTGCATATTTCCTTCTAAATGAAATACTTAGTTTTCTCAAACTTAAAATTTTTTTCTCAGATTAAAACAAGGTATCAATTTATCATGTTAGATTCGGAGGGCAAAATAAAGTTTCCATTTATTTGCAGCTTTATTTATATACAACATCAACTTTTTAAAAAAATCGAGAAAAAGTTGCTTTTATTTACAGATTGATGTTCTATACTGTACCTGACTGTAATGTCTGTTCAGAAACTATGGATGCATCGAGAAGAAAACAAAGAATCATTAGTAAAACAGCAAGTTACAGCTGAAGTCTAGAATGTTATGACAAAACATTCTCAGACGGCCTCATTTTTCTCTTTTGATTTAGTTTGATGAGTTAATTTTTTTCTGATGGCTGCAGGACACCAAAGATAAAAATAAATGACAACGACTGATGCAAACCTTCTGCATCTAAGAAAAATCCTATGGGGACTCAGTGATATCCAGAGTTTCACAATCAGAAGGTTCTAGGCCTGCTTTCCAGGCTACTCCCGTATGTAAGTCTATGTGTGTGCACGTGCATATACTTGTGAGGGAGAATATGAACCTGAAAACCTAAGAGGCTGGAGGACTTTGAAATACTGAAGTTACTGCCCTAACATACACCTTGTAGTATTCTTTCTGGGACTCACCAGCTGATAAGTACAATCAGTTCAGTTACAACAAAACATATACATTCCAGCAAAATCACCATGCTAGGCACAATGGTGCAAATTCCCACAGGCACAGGGCTTATGGCAAAAATGGGGTTCGGGCACAACATTCAAACACTTCGGCAATGACGTGCCAAGAAAGATAGGAACCTAATATAAAAACGGTAGCAGAATTTTACTCATGTTAAATGGTTAAGGAATGTACGAATACGTCTAAAATATGGCACTTCATTTTGACAAAGACCTGAGGTTTGCTCATAGAAATGGGCAGCAGGAGGCCTGTGCTTTAAGTAATTGTGAATCCTGGGAGAAGGGGTCTCTGCAATTGGACGGTAAGTTCTAACACCAGTTATGGATGGATCTGGCTCATCCTACGTCTGGTGAACGGAGGGAGAGAGATGTCTCAGGTGTACGCACATGTGTATGTGTGTTGTGTATATTTCTACCCAACTCAGTTCTGCTGGGTGCAGCTTTCTGCATTTCCCTAGCATTATCACCAGTGAAATCATGCATAAACTACTGCAGAATTGGCATTATACTCAATATGTTCCCTGATATAGCATCCATGTTGGAACAAAATTCCCATTCTCAGAATAAGTGTTAGAGCAGAACTGACTGTACTTTTTTTAAGGGTATATTTTTCATATAGTAAAATGTGCAGGAACCCAAAAAAACTGATGATCAAGTCTGGGAATTACTCAGGTCCCTCACTTCTCTTTCCTTCATGGCTTACTTTCAGTTGTTGCTGATAAATGCCTCCATATCAAAGTAGGCACAGGTGGAAAGAGGTGATAAGACACAAATCAGTCAGCGTCTACTGCTGGAAGCCAGGAAGAACGCCTGACGTTAAAAGCAGTAGCTAAGATCAGACTCTGGTTTTCCGAGCTTTCGCAGACTTCAGTCCCCAGCCCACTCACAGATCCCTGAGGAGCTGACTGTAATTAACTACCTTCAGCACCATGCAGAATTCTGAAAGAATCCATGATAACGTATTTGACCAAGTAATGACCCAAGAGTACATTATTTGATGAAGAACAATTTCTCCTACTTGAACAGGGAAAAATTGAAAGGTTTGGTTTGGCGGGGGGTAACAGAAGAAATGAAAATGTTCAGAGTGCTACAGTGTTAAAATAGAAAAAAATATGAAATTAAGGAAGTCTATTAAGATCTACAATGTATATTGAGTTTTCCCACGATACTGCTTAATATACGCTCACTGATATGAGCTCAAATTCTTTTGATTTTAATGAAAGACACAGTGAAAGATAAACAGCCATTCTGAAAGCCATATATTTATGTCAAATATTAAAATTAGGAATGATAGTGTCCAATAATGAGCATTTTAAAATTATTAATATGATTTAATGCTTATTCAAACAATAGCATTTAAAAGGTAGGACCAAGTTATAGAAACTTTTGGGGTGGCGATTAGCAAAATAACCAACAAAGGTATTGTTTTTTTCAATAAAGCAATGTTTTCTACATAACTATTAAATACCCTACTGAAAGTACTAGCTGAATATTTTATGAATTCCTGCCTTATATAAAGTTAGCAATACTTAAACCATTTCCCTCCTCAATCATAATCTATAAAAGAAAACATGCACGGGCCTCGGTTTTAGCTTAATAATTCCACTAATGATACAGACATTTTAGGAGAGATAAACTTCCTTTGGAGAAGGCAATTTTAGAAAATTACATGGATAGAAATTCCTTCCAAAACTACTTTGATCAACTCAATCTGAAAAGTATTTACGTAAATAAGTTTATATTTACCTCTTGGACTGTTAGAAGGAATATAAACAATATAAAGTAAAATATAAAGTAAGTACGCATACCACGCAAACTTCCAGTAGTTAAAAGGGCTCGAGCTTTGTCAGCTAAATCACTATTTAAAGTATTTCCCAGTAGCAAAACATCAATGGCCTCTTGCTTGGAGCTGTCAAAGAAGTTATTCTGAATTGTTCTACTAACAGAACGAGCACCATCTTTTAACTTTCCAGCCTGTTGGGGAAAAAAAGCATATGGACTTTCACTCTAAATTGTTTTTATTCAATAGGTATTCTGAAACTTTAAATAAGTTTTATATGACTTTACTGTAATAAAAAGGACCTAATTATTCTATTTTGAATATCAAACCATCACATTAAAATGCCTCAAGATGTCACTGCTTCTTTCCCTCTTTTGGATAACAGCTCTGCACACGGAGACAGAAGAAGCTCAGTGCCACAACTGCATCCACTAATGATATCTAGAGCCTTAGAAGTTTAAAACTGTTTACTATAAAGGAAATAAACTGAAATGTACTTATTCAAGACAAGGAAATTACTTCTTACATAGTAACTTTTAGACTTGGGGATGGATGGGATAGGTGGGGAGAAGCAGGGGGGATAAAGGAGGATACACTGCACTTGCATGTTCTCAGGAAAACTTCAAAGAACTCTAATAGCAGAAAAATAAAATTGAAATTGCTCCCAATAACTTATATTAGTTAAAACTAAAATTGAATATGAGAACAAAGGTCTAGTCTGTAACATGTAAACTACGGTTTGTATATTTTAGGTCACTTTGCCTATGTAAATATAAGTAATAAAAATAAATATATGCCAATTCCTACAGTGAGAGAGCCGATTATAACTTCTAATGAACATACATTTTACTCAGGTGTGTTAGCTACCATAAAGATAATTTAATCTTACAGATTTTGATGATTTAAAAAAAAAAACTCTTGCCCTTTAGAAAAAGAACTTTAGTTTGCAATATGTAATTTTTAATTTTTTTTTTTTTTAACATCTTTATTGGAGTATAACTGTTTTACAATAGTGTGTTAGTTTCTCCTTTACAACAAAGTGAATCAGTTATACATATACATATGTTCCCATATCTCTTCCCTCTTGTGTCTCCCTCCCTCCCACCCTCCCTATCCCACCCCTCTCATGGTCACAAAGCACAGAGGTGATCTCCCTGTGCTATGCGGCAGCTTCCCACTAGCTATCTAATTTACATTTGATAGTGCATAGCAATATGTAATTTTTATTCCTTAAAGAAATAACAGGAATTTGAAGCTTAAAATGTTTTTCCTTCCATAAAACATATGCAAATGACATTATGTGAAAAGAGACTCACCGTTCACATTATCAGGCAATTAATCAAAAGGAACCCAGAGAAAGGAAAAGAAAGAGCAGTTCAGACATTAGATTTTAGTTCAATTCAGACTAGAATATGTAATACATAAAATTTCATATCTATTTTGTTAGAGATAAAAGACCACTGAAAATGTATGTAACCTCTGTACATAGATAGTCAACTGCAGAAACAAAAAGGCAGAACATAAAAGAATATTTTAAGCAATAGTTGTAGAGAATCAGGTTTAAAAGCAAGAATTAACGTTCTTTATTCAAAAGGAATACATGAAAGTTCAACAATCTTGGGTTTTCAAAAATAGGGACCATTTAAGAAGTAAATATTTGTAAATGTCAATACAAATTATTTCTATGAGTTGAACAAAAGGAACTTTTGCAGGTAAGGCCAATGCCTCTGAACAGAGGCATGACACTTTATGAGACACAGAAGAGGAGGAAGATTTGGAAATTAAAAGACTTTGTGATGATGAACTTCAGCTGCTATATTGAAGTGGCTAAATAAGAAACTATAAAAGTGGTAAGTGTCCCTGTTTCTATTTCTTGGATAATTTCAGAAATTGTAGGGATTTAGAGTATTAATAAATTCAATGGAGGCCAGGAGCCATAAAAGGTCAATATTTAAGTATATAAAATAATGAAAAATATCTCAAGTATGCACCCAAAGTCCCTCAGTAAGGGCCAAATACTAAAGGAGAAAGTAGTCTGTAGATCAAAGTAATGATGAGGCACAGACTTATAATTAGGTCCATATTTCACACTTCCTTTGCACATTTTGATAGCCTCCTTTTCAAGGTAAGAAAAGAAAAAGAATAAAAACTTAAGCCCTAATAGCATTCGGTTCACAGTGGGTGTGGCATAAACTGCCCATTGATTTATTGGTCCATCCAGCATTTATCACACATCTATCCAAAAGAATGCACTGTGTCAAGTGCTGGGGAAACAAAGTCAAATGAGACAAGACTCTTTATTGGGAAGACTATGATTTGGGGGGGAGGGGCGGTTTTGTTTTGTTGTTTTACTTTTTTAAATTAAAAAAAAAAATTTTTTTGGCCATGCCACACAGCAAGCATGTGGGATCTTAGTTCCCCAACCAGGGATCAAACCCATGCCCCCTGCACTAGAAGTGTGGAATCTTAACCACTGGACCACCAGGGAAGTCTCTGATTTTTTTTTTTTTTTAAAGAAAAACATATTTGGGGGAATTCCCTAGCAGTCCAGTGGTTAGGACTCCGTACTTCCACTGCAGGGGGCCTGGGTTCGATCCCTAGACCAGGAAACCAAGATCCTGCATGCCGTGCTGCGCGGCCACACACACACACACACACACACACACACACACACACACACACACACACACACACAAAACCAAAGGTTTAAAAAAAACATATTTTTAATCAAAATAATATGAAAAGTAAAACAGATATTATGCAGGTGAAAAATCATTTAAAAAATGTGAGGAACACATATCTAAGCCTAGTGGATTATCACTAAACAACTGAATATGTCATATATACATGTCCCTCAAACCTAGGGAAATAACTATCCTTTCAATCATTAGTATCCACTATAGAAGTGTTAAAGAGGACATGAAAGCATGATAAGGCAGAATTCTAAAACAGATACCTTATAAAAACCAAACTATTTTAATTTTAAAAAGAGTCCATTTAAAGCTTTACTAAAGAAGGAAAAAGGATCTTTTATAATGTTATGATAGATCTAGATCTACCTTAGCCTTTCCTTCAAGAGCTCCAGTTCCTGCATAAATCTTACTGATTGAATCACCATTCACAGACCACATGGATCGAAAAACTTCTTGAAAGCGAGTCACCAGCTGAGGCTTTTCAGCTAAGCCGAGAGCTTCCAATTGTTTAGTTAGCATCTAAAATAGCAAAAGAGAAACTTTTATAAGTATATTAATACATTCATTATGATGTGACTTTTTAAGAACTACCAGAATCAAACCAAAAGTTTACAGTTACAGGACTTTGTGGGTCTGGATTCTGAAAACACAAGTTTACTATTTCCCACCATGTCAATTTCTAAAGTAAGTATCACATCAATGAAACCTACAAGTAACTCAGTATATTCCCTTGCAGTAATAAGAACTTCTTTCTGCTTAAATGATATTAAGCTTATCAAAATGTCCCTATGGGGAATTCCCTGGCGGTCCAGTGGTTAGGACTCCCCGCTTTCACTGCCGAGGGCCCACGTTCAATCCCTGGTTGGGGAACCAAGTTCCCACAAGCTGCACAGCCAAAAAAAAGGAAAAAAATGTCCCTATAAATCAGACTAGTTTATCTTGTTCACCTAAAAGAACAATACACAACAGCATGCATTGGAGCAGAGAAATATATCAATATTTACCTAGTTTATTTAAATATATGTAGAAATAACGAAGTTTCTTTAATTTTTGGATTTGGTTCTACACATTTGGGTAATTAAGGTCAGGAGATTGTGAGAAAAGTAGAGCTGCTCTTGAATTGTTATCAAAATTTTAAAAGTAAGTCATATCTCTGAATAAAGTCACGACAGCTTCTAATGTATAAAATTCGTATCGGTAAAGCATATAAGGGAGAACACAGCATGCAAGGAATGCAAGGATCTCTGGGCTCCCACAGTTCCTTCATCACAGTAGAAGTGTTTAGAAAAGTTATTGGTCTTTACTGTGAATGACTCTTAGCCTTGAAGTCTGGCAAAGGCAAAGCAACGCAT
This sequence comes from Physeter macrocephalus, assembly GCF_002837175.3. NCBI lineage: Eukaryota > Metazoa > Chordata > Mammalia > Artiodactyla > Physeteridae > Physeter > Physeter macrocephalus. Next base: position 3,728,148 of record NC_041221.1, read on the forward strand.
AATCCTTATCCAGTCTCTTTCTCTTATTTGGAATCTAGTCGGTGCCTTGCATTTTTTCTTAACTCCTTCCCATTTGTGTTTTCTTTTATCTTGTCTATAAGTGGACATTATCCATAATTATAGAGGGATCAAACATTAAAATGATATTAAAAACCCTGTACTGGGTTTATCTGATTGCCTAGAGACCTACACCAGGGCTATTCTTTGCTGGCATGGAGTATTAACAAAATCAGCCTTCAGCATCTCCTTTATCATTTATACCTCCCCTTCTTCAAGGAACTGGGCAAAAGTGGTCTTCACTACAAGTAGTTTTGTTTTGTCTACATTAGCAGTATATTTTGTAACCAGTCAACCAACGGCTATACTAGGGAGTATTCTGACACCTAACAACAAACAGTGGGTAGTCAGATTCTAACACTTGTTCTACTTTTTTTTGTTTTTTTTTGTTTGTTTGTTTTGCGGTACGTGGGCCTCTCACTGCTGTGGCTTGTCCCGTTGCAGAGCACAGGCTCCGGACGCGCAGGCTCAGCGGCCACGGCTCACGGGCCCAGCCGCTCCGCGGCACGCGGGATCCTCCCGGACCGGGGCACCAACCCGTGTCCCCTGCATCGGCAGGCGGACTCTCAACCACTGCGCCACCAGGGAAGCCCACTTGTTCTACTTTTAATGAAGATGTTCAAGTATTTCACTAAGCTTACTCTCAGAATCTAACTAAATGTTTTTAGCCACTTCAGAACAGAACTCAAAACAAACCTGAGCCGTGTGATAAACTCCATCCCTATGACCAAATCCCTGCTTTTACTTTTATTTCTGTTGCATTTTCTAAGTAAATCTCAAGGACAGATTTCAAAAAAGGCAAAGCAGTAAAATTTAGTTAGTTACGTGAAAAATACATTTTTGTAGTAGACAGTTCTATACATTGTACTTTCATTTCGAGACAGAAAGACCCTCAGTTGCAGAGTAACTAATTAACCAATATTCTGGCCAAATTTAAGATCATTTGTTAGAGAAAATGAGAACCTGTTACTTCCTATTCCTGTTTTTCATAGTATGTGAGAACTATGCTAAGTTCCTATGGAACTAAATGAAGACCCACAAGAGCCTTATGAACCTAACTGAAGGCAAGACCTAGAAATCTCAGCATTGCTACACAGTTTGTCAAATAGTTGAGATTATGCCTAAATTAGACTGAATTTGATATATAAATAGTAAAGGAAAAAACTTTTAAACAGAGACTTTGTTACAGAAGTTGGCTCTCATTCAGTTTCCTTCTAACAATGACATTTTCATCTGATCCTGCTTTTTGTAGCTACTGATTTGAAAATGCCATGTAAATGGCACTGGATCAGACTCTGTCGAAAATATAATCCTATAGGGTTGTACATGTGAAAACAGATCCTCCCCCATTCCAAAAAGACTTTTAAAAGACAACACAGAGAATGAAGGCCAAATATATACATGTATTTCTTTTTTTTTTTCTTCACACACACTACACATGCATTTCTTTTCTTTATCCAAAAGACAGGCGGAAGAGGCAATTACTGGAATAGTATAAATAGCAGGGTTTTTTTTTTTAAGGGAAAGTTAAGGAACAATAGAGGGAAACAGACGCTATCTCAAGAAAGTATTTAGAACAGATAAAGGAAATATTTAAATGAAAAGAGATGTTGCCCCCTCCCCCAAAGAAAAAGACTAGAAGAGAAGTAAAGAATGCCTTTAGCATAACTTCATTTTGTGAAAAGTAATTAATGAGAAACATAAATATTACAAAAGCACTGAAAAAGGCATTTGATACAAGTTGCATAGACATATTTTATTCTTTTTACCTCTAAGCCAAGGAATGCCTGCACACTATTTGTTCTATCAAGACAATCCAAGCAGTTTGTTCGAACTGTACCACTCTGGCATCTGTAACAAATTCAGTGAAATTAAACAGATAGTTTAAAACAAAAATAACAAACCTAAAACAAACTGAGAAAAATTAAGCTGATTAAAGTGTAGCATCTACTTTCTCCCCCACCCCAACTTTCTAGTGTAACAGTTCTCAAACACACAAAAAAGATGACAGAATTTTACAGTGAACATCCATATACCCACCATCCAGATTCTACAACTGTCAACATGCTGCCATACATTCTTTTAGATTTGCAAGATAGATTTTATTATCTCCATTCAATTTGTTGAAAACGCAAAAGACTTTAGAAAGTCACAAGGAATTACATTGAATTGCTTTCTTGTTACCTGACTTTTGGGAACATAGAGAAAGGGAAAAGTTGAGTACTCTATTCAGATGCCCCTAATTATTTGTAAAGTCATTATCTTCAAGAGCTGCAGCATTAGCTTACATTTATTGAGTATTTTAGGCTTTCAAGTCCCTTCATACACATCACTGAACACCCTCAATAACCTATGAGGGAGAAAATGTCTATTATAGACTGTATCTTCTTCACTAATCCCTGAGCTCCTTTAAGGCAGGAAATGCGTCTTGTCTTTCTTGGACCTCTCTCTCCTAGCACAGCCTCTAGCTCCTAGTAGGCGTTCATTAACTATTAACGGAATCTGGGTCATCTGTAGCATAAGAAATAGAGACTCATAATAGCTAAGTGACTTATCCAGGCTCACAAAATCAGAAGGGGAACAAACTAGAATTTGAACTCAAGTCACCTAATTGAAAGTCCTCTATACTCACTCCCTCCATGGCATTGTTCAGGGGGGATTTGGGACCACATCCTAATTGTAACGTGCCATACATTCTTTATCACATATCTCTCTATTCAGCCACATCCACTTATTTTTTTTTGCTTCCAAATAAAGGATTTATTTAGATTATAATTAAACTGTGGGTAATTATCAGTCAAATCCATTTCACCTGCCTTCACTAATCAAGGTCATTTTAAGACTTGCACATCCTCCAGGCAGCAGGCAGCCTAAGCAATAAGATGTTTGTCCAAGTTATTTCCCAGGGACTTGGAGTCAGCTGCGTATAGCTGGAGATGAGCTGCTTAAGACTGGATAGGACCAAGCTGAACTGGTTAACACTAGTTAGGACCACCAACCCTCCAACTGGGCATGTGTGAATGTTGAGTCAGTGACCTTTTGATGTCAGAGGGCCAAAAACTCCACCCTCAGACCATGCTAAGCACCTCCATTTTTGAACGTGCAGAGGCCTTCACAGAACGATGACGATTACCACTTATTTTTAATTAGGCCAGTAGTTAGGAGCTAAACACACATTCAGATTTATAACCCCATAGTTCTGTATCAGAGCGGACAATAACCAATGTCTTCTTTTTTTTTTTTTTGCCTTTAATAAACCTTACTGGGGACTTCCCTGGTGGCGTAGTGGCTAAGAATTCACCTGCCAATGCAGGGGACACGGGTTCGAGCCCTGGTCCAGGAAGATCCCACATGCCACGGAGCAACTAAGCCCGTGCGCCACAACTACTGAGCCTGCGCTCTAGAGCCCGCGAGCCACAACTACTGAGCCCGCCTGCACAACCACTGAAGCTCGCGTGCCTAGAGCCCGTGCTCCGCAACAAGAGAAACCACCGCAGTGAGAAGCCCGCGCACCACAACGAACAGTAGCCTCTGCTCGCCACAACTAGAGACAGCCCGCGTGCAGCAACGAAGACCCAATGTGGCCTAATAATAATAATAATAATAATAATAATAATAATAATCCTTACTGAGGCCAAGAAATATTAAGACATTAATTTTAAGAGAGAAATGGAATAGCCTCAGAGATAGCAGCATGAGATCTGGAGCCCAATAAATCAAGCTCTACCGTTTCCTAGTTATGTGACCTGGGGCAGATGATAGCTTTATGCCTCCGCTTCCTCAAATGTGAATGGAGATAATAATAGAACTGATCTCTACGATTGTTATTATACTTGTAAAGACTAAGTATACTGCTTGACCCGTGGTATGTGTCCAGTAATGTAAGCTATTACTAGAAAGAAAGGAAAACGAGCTTAAAATCAAGTATAATAAAGGAAGGTATTTTATTTAATTAAATAAAATTATAGCAAAGTCCCAATTTAAAGAAAAGAGAAACAGAGCAGTCAAACCTTTGAACTTCACTTCCATTGAAATAAAAAAATCCATAATCCAGAAACTTCTGGACTTGAGGTTTAAGAACACTATGTAATTTTTCTGCCTTTCCTCCTTTAACCATTTGATGATAGTCAAAATTCACCATCTGGATATCAGTTGCATGTTCAGAAGCTTTCAAATGACTCTGAAAATAAAAAGCAAATATTCATTTAAATGTTAACTAAATATGATCTTATCAATATACTGTTATAAATGGAACTTTACATTTTAAATGAAAATCTCAGCAGGTCCTTGAAATCTTACCAACCTCACAAAGCTTTCATTGCCACTGGCAGTAAAATGGAAAACTACCTGCTGATATCTTATGGCATCTTTTTCCTAAAACCTCATATACTATCCCGAAGAGATTGGGTATGACACGATTAATATCAGGGAACTTAAGTAACATTCCCATCTGGTTTAGAAAATGAAAAATGATTTCCAGCCACCAGCGTTTCATTTTTTACCATAAAAATATAATGACTGTTTATATCTATTACAGAATCTCAAAATAAAATAGCTTATTTTTTAAGACAAAGCCCATCAAAAATTGAAAAATTCGTTTTTTTATACCTTCATTCAATATATACAAACGTTTCAAAAGTTTACCATAAAAAGTCATTCTCTAAAGTGTAAGTTGTTTATTAACAATATTAAAACAAAAGAGCCAAATAATTAATTTTGGACTTCATTAACTTAAACTTTAGTAAGTGTTTTCTAACCATTTTGTTTAAGTTTATAATCTTACGTAACACTATAATTTATATCAATTCAGACTCAATAAACATTTATGAAAAATATTTGTCCTTAGAAGTCAGACATTTCTTTAGGTTCTTATTTAATGAAAATTCTCAAATTTTCTCTCATCAGTACAAGAAGTCTTGTGTGTATACAAATGCATTATTCAACATTTCATAGGTTTAAGACAGTGACTATGGTTTCTAGGAAATAGGCAAGACGATGAACAGATGAAGGAGGAAACTGCCTGGTATCTCTATGCCAGTGACAGACGAACATTTTTTAGGGGGAGGGTATCCTTGTGCTTCTCTACAACATAAATAAGCAGATTAGAAAACAGGGTCAATTGCCTTGAAAGCCTTCCATAATCCTAATTTCAGCAAGATTACCCTAAACTGTTGCCTAATTGCCCCAAAGCATGAATGGTTCCAACAAGTACCCAATCTTTTTCTAGGAAGTAATTTACTTCCCGGGAGAATTTGATTATTATATTATTTAAAAATACCATTCTAGGTGTCCATGGGCCAGAAGAGAAGAAAAAAATGATCATACTTACCTGGAAAGCCTTACTTAGCATATGTTCCCCTTCCTTAGATCCAAGCAAATTTACTATTATTTGTTTACCATATAAATTCTTAAGTGTTCTAAAATGCCTATTAAAGAAAGAAAGGAAATAAACATATGTCAAATGACAAGCCAAAAACTTCTTTCAATAAACAGGAACCCATTACTAAACAGGACCCACGTGGCAGTATTTTTTTCTTTCTTTTTTTTTTTGCCTGTGCCTTGTGGCATGTGGGATCTTAGTTCCCCCACCAGGGATCGAATCCAAGCCCCCTGCAGTGGAAGCACAGAGTCTTAACCACTGGACCACCAGGGAAGCCCCTAAACTCATAGAATTGGCAAAATTGGATACAAATCCATTCCACATGGTCTCAAAACTCTGAATTTATAAAAACTCAGTTAATGCAATTTCCTCTCTGACTTCAACTCCCACCTATGCTAGAGCTGCTGGAATCATCCAGATCCCTCTCCACCCTGAGGCTGAAGCTAGACAGCCATGGAAAACACGAGCCACCCAGCTTGGTTGGGAAGGCACCAAGGGCAGAGGGCGTAGGGCTGCACCTCACACATGAGGACATCACACACTCCGTGAGTATTCAGAGAGACCTCCTTAATAGCTCTAGCCTTAAGAAAAAGAGACCCCAAATATAAGCCTTTATTTGCTCCAGCTTCTAACCATTCCAGAAGCTAGAGAGCAATGCTGTCCAAAGGAAATGTAATATGAGCCACAGACAGAATTTAAAATTTTCTAGAAGGCATATTAAAAAAGTAAAATTCAAAAGAGGAAATTAATTTACATACATTTTATTTAACCCAATACAGCTAAAATATCATTTCTACATGTAATTGATATATAAAACAAATATCAATAAAGTATTTTGCATTTTTTTTGCACTAAGTCTCAAATCCAGTATATATTATATACCTACAGCACATCTCAATCTGGACTAGTCAATTTCAAATGCTCAAGAGTTACATGCAGCTAGTAGCTACCGTACTGGACAGCGCACCGGTGAGAGGTAGTTTTACGGCCCAGACAACAAGACCCACACACCTAGTGCTACCACCCCTAGAATTCATAACAGTAAGTGTCACTGTCCTCCAGTTAAATTAGGAGTCAAGAAGAAATCTTCCTTAGAGCCAAAAAAGCTGAAATGAATCAGTAAATACAATTACAACTAGTCTCACTGCTTAGCAATATCAAAACCTACAGCACTATGTAAAAATAATCAGTCTTACCTGTCAAAAGCAGGTGCATTGGCTTCAAACCCCCTTGACATACGAACACGATGAGATCCCACCTAAGATAAGAAAAAATATGTTTAATCATACCAAAAGCCAACATGTAGACAAAAGAAATATTGTTTACAGTATGTAACAATGCATTTGCTAAACACCCAGTAGTGAGCTGAGTGATTGCCATTCATATTCTTTAAAAAACAAGTTCTACGAGGTTCTCATCCCTTTTATTTTTTAAAACACAACCGCACAAAAAAAGAACTAGAAGTTAGACCATTATGAAACACTTGTAAACTAACAAAAATTTTTATTTATGTAAGATATTTTTAAGAGTGCTTTCACGTACATTACACCTTGTTTTAAGCTCAAACTACGTGCCCTTTATATGTCAACCGATATTGCCATTTGGGCAATAAAAAACCAAATACAGCCAAGTGAATAAACTTGTCCTCTCAGGGCAACACCATTCATTTCAAAAAAGATTCGCGGGCTTCCCTGGTGGCGCAGTGGTTGAGAGTCCGCCTGACGATGCAGGGGACAGGGCTTCGTGCCCCGGTCCGGGAAGATCCCACATGCCGCGGAGCGGCTAGGCCCGTGAGCCATGGCCGCTGAGCCTGCGCGTCCAGAGCCTGTGCTCCGCAACGGGAGAGGCCACAACAGTAAGAGGCCCGCGTACCGCAAAAAACAAAAAAAAAAAAACCAAAAAACAAAGCAAAACAAAACAAAACAAACAAACAAAAAAGAACATTAAAGGAAAAAATAACTAGAACAATTCCAGGACCTCTGTACTTGGATCCTCATTTATGGATCTAGCTAATATTATCAGACTGAGTAACAGAACTATCCAATGAACTGATAAACTATCCTGAAACTTTAGAAAATATGGAAAGTTCTCAAGAGAAAAAAAAACTGAATGTCAAAACACATACCTGCAACCCTGGTTGCTCCCAGAACAATGGGACAGACCCCCGGATTTGTATGAAGGAAGAAACACAGTCATCTAAGTACACAACCTACAGAGAAAAATAATGGGTAAAATATTTCCACAGACGCAAGTTGTTACCTCTACATCAAAAGACAAATTTCCTAACTTCTAGTGCATGCTAGTTATATCTTATGACCAATCTCTCATATACAAATGATCCTAACAAAATATCCAAAATAGGCCACTAAATAAGTTGGATTCTTTTTTCAACTAGTGATAGTTCTTCTATATACATTAACCAAGAAAATAATGACTATAGAAGCTTAAGAATTACAACTTTTAAAAAGGAATTCCTTTTGAATTTCAATATTTTATACATATACCTTCAGAGTTGTTTTTTTTTTTCTTTAGCTTTTCCTATTTTTCAAAAACTAATTTGAAGATCTGAAATGGACCGGGGGCATAGCCTGAATTTACAATTACATAGTTTCATAGTCAAAAATATTGTAACTTTTCATTTTAATGGTACTATATACCTAGCTTTAAGAGTTGGGTTTGACTTAATTTCATCAAAACACACTTTTCTTAAGCTGTCTAGCTCTATAATTGAGGATTTTAAATTCAATACTAAAACGTGTGACACTGGCAATGCCATGCTGATTAGCAAAAAGTTTTGTTACTTACTTGAACAGTCATGGCTAAATAAGTTTGTCTTGGGGAATCCTCTCTTAAGGCTAATAAGTAGCCAAGAACAACCATAAAATGACATTACAGATGTCGAAATGAGTTCTGAATCCATAAAAATCTGTTATTCTATTATTCTCTGTGCCCCTCCCCTAATACATGAATTAAGCAATATAAACATATACCTGTTCTGTTTCTACAAAATTGGCGACATGACCGTCATCATTTGTTCCCCGGACATTGAACCTGGTCCCAGCTCGTTCACAGCTTAGCCTGGAAACGAGGCAAGCCTTTGCCTGTTTATGAGCAGCATAAATTGTTCTGACTTCTACTCCCCCACACATGAGGCGTAATAACCAGTCATCGCAATTCACACCATAGTGCTTGAGATGCAAGTGCAAAGACTGATTCCTAACAAAAAATGAAGTAACTGCATTAGCGTAATGAGCACTGGACAACACACAGCGTACGTTTCAAAATGGCGCTCCTGGAACACGCACATTAAAAGGCACCAAAAATAAATCAATTCATTTGCATTTACTATGGCAGGGATTGGAAGATAGGGCTGTAAAATGAGATCCTTGGACATGTGATCTATGGTCCACAGAAAAGAAGCATACATTCTATGTTTTTAGAACCTGGGCCCCATTCCTGTTATGCCTTTATTCATAATGTATTTATCACTTGTTCCAAAAAAGGGTTTCATGCACACATCCCCACCCTACTTCAGAAGGCTCTACTTAAGGCTTGACTTTTATAAGGCTCCATTTTAATTTAAGTTTAAATAGCCAGATGGGCTAGTGGTTACCGTATTAATGCACGTCTAGAGTTTTCCACTGCTCCAAATACTTTTACAGTCTAGATAACGGATGGGGCCTGGTTGCCAAACTTTTTTGGGGCAAAGAGTTTTGTTCAAACGAACACGCAGAAGCCTGGTGATCAGGAAACATAAAAGCAGAGTTGCTATGGCTAAAGCAGGGATGAGGGGCTGGGGTCCTGCCACGCCGGCCATCTTCTCATCCTGCTGACCGCCTCAGGGACTCTGTCCGAACCTTATTCCTCCAACAGCAAACACGTGAAGCTCCTCACCAACCTACCACCAAAGCAAATATACTGTTGTGAAGAAAAACTTTCTATCTGGTACTTTCAGATAAAAAGGTGCCTTACAAAAGTGAAGCTTCTAGAACACTGAAGCTTGGTTCTCTGAGTTTTAAAACTACCAAACTAAGCGGAAATCTTTCTTAAGTGCTTTGCACTATCTTGTTGTCTTAAGAGGTATAAAAACAATGTCACAGCATTTTCTTGACGCCTTAGGGCCATTAGTACCAAGAATACACAGCAACGGCGGCTGGAGCACTTGTCCCCAACCCCCTCCTCCTCAGGCGACAGCTGTAGGAGAGAGAAAACAGGTGGCGGCCACATGCAGTCCTGGAAAACCCGCTACAACCCCAGCCCTTCTCACCCTCTCAGGAAAGCATACTGGAATGGCGATGAGTAGGTTTACTCCTGCGCTAACGTTAAATCCGATGACCATCATTAATTTCAAAATAGGACTTAAGCTTCCACGCTTTACTATTATCTACACTGATCTGAGGCAAAGCTCAAACTGTGCTCCAGTCTGTCCAGACACCACAGCTGAGGCCCCTGTCCTAGCAGAGGTCCCCCATTTAAATAGAAGCGGGATCCGTACATTTGTTCAGGTAGAGTTTCTCCCTCTGCTGTCAGTTTTCATTTCTCTTTGCAGTCAATGCCTTGCTGTTTTGATTCTGTTTAAATTTACACCTGACTCTCGACTGGCAGCAGCCTCATATCTCCAGTGGAGTAAAGCTACCTGGGTTTTTGTGATAGGAAGTTGCTACTCTCTGGCTACAAAACATACTTGGCTGTATCCTGGAAAATACTCCTACTAATAAGCTGCAAGGGTAGTACAATAAGTTCTAAGAGCTTTCGTTTTTCTATGCAAAGTGAAGCTCCAGAATCCAATCCTTAGCAAAACTGCAGAAACTGTAAAATGAGCAAAACTCACCTTTGGCATTTCGGCGTCCCCTTCGCTCAGCCTGTCTCCCGCTGGATAAACCCTTCAATCTGTTATCTAAATTTGCCCCAACTCTCGCCATAATCGAATGAAAAGATACATGAATTATTCCCACTGATTAAACTTAGTGATGTTCTGGACTGCTGACCATTTAGCCACTGCATCTGCATCTGCCTGGACTTCTAATTACGGCAGGAAAACTTTTCTCTCTCAATCAAAGAAATTTTGGGTAAGAATGAGCAGGGGGGAGAAAGGTAAGGATAGCTGCCCTAAGTCCAGCTGCAACACCGTTACCTTTTGCAGAATCTTCAATGTCTCTTCCGTCAGAAGAGCGTAGGGCCAACACAAGCAGACAGGACTCCGTCCACTCATCTGCCCCACTGACCTCCCCACCGTACCCCACCCCCTGACTACAGTGCTCCAGAGCCCTTTTCCACTCTGCCCTCTCTGCTCCCCCATGCCACTCCTCTGGCCAAGACACTTCCATGTGAGCTACGAGGTGACCAAGCTACTGCTCTGAAGTTAGCTTCCTGTCCTAATGCCGTTGACTTTAAGCCCTCTGACACCCAGGGCCTTCTCCAGGACCATAAAGGCAAATGGTCAAAGTGGGAGGGAAAGTATACAGGAGGAAACGCCTTGAATCTGAACTACTGAGGGAGACCGAGAGCAGAGAGTCCCGGACTTTGGCCTTATAACGTAAGTGAACAAATGAAATAAAATTTGTCCATTGTGTTAAGGAGAAAAGTCAACATCGATGCTGACTGTGGACAAGAGAACAGCTATACTAGAAATCTGGCCTGCTCCAGTAAAGTGAGGCTAATTACAGCCACGTGGGCCTGCTCCCATTAGTACTAACTCACAATACAGCACACTTACGCATAATCGTGAGATATGGCACAGTTACATATTTTATTATGGTAAGTGTTATTAAGTCTTATTTTATTGCAGTACTAAACTTTATCCCAGCGTACTGCTTCCTTGTAGTCGGCTGCTCTTGAATCAAGATCATCTACTTACAACCTTAAAGTTAAAAATAATAAGGGAATGTGGGCTTAGAAAGGCAATGCTGCCAGAGACAAGACCTCAAAACTAGGAGCAGTGGATGTGAGTAACACAATTGTATTACAATTAATTCGTTCCTAATTTTAAAATAAATATTTTAAATATATGTCTGAAATGGAAGGTCAGTCTAGATCAGGGAGGGTAAATGGGTTTCACATCACATGACGACTTTAAAAAAATGACGGTGGATGCCTGCGGATCTGCTGAGGATTCTGGATCTGCTGAGGACCCTGCAGCAGGAAAGAGCGGTGTGCTCAATGGGCAATGCCCACTGCTGCTATCTCTGGAAATAACTGTTCAACCTTCTATGTTGCACAGCACGGGATTACAAAGGGAAAATGTAACATGAACTCACCAGAAAAATCTATTATCGGTTGTATGTTCCTGCATGCTACGATGGGCATTAAGACTCAGATCCAAACTGACTCCAGATGCGGACCACGCGAAATAGAAGTTTCCTGAATTCAACACTTTTCGCACTTCTGAAACACGATCCTCATCTGAAGAATCGATTCGTAGTGATATAAATTCAGTGGAAGTAACTCGGAAAACTTCAGATTCTTGAATTTTTCCAACAGACATACATCCAGTGACGAGGACCAGATAATGTAACATAATATCACCTGCAAAAACCAAAGACTTTAATTGGATGAAAAGTCCCAATGTTTTTCAGGCTATTCATAGTTTCTTCTGCCTTCCTTCTCGTGTCTCCATGTTTGAAAATCTGGCCTTGTGGTTATTTTAAGTTTATCATAGACATGTTTAAGTTCACAACTAGATTTTCGCAAAAGTTAGGGGAAAAAAATCCTTGTTCAAATACATTCGGTATAATGAAGCACATAAACATTAACAGAATAATCTCACATTTATGAAACTGTTCCTCTACTTAATTGAAGGTATACAAGATTTATGAAATTTTAAAAAGTATATGCGTTATCTTCCCTACCTTTCCTTGAAGATTGTTAGGAAGTTCAGACAAGACAATGAATGTGAGAGTTCTCTGTAAACAGTAAGGTTGAAAAAATGGCACATAAATGTGAGCTGCTGCTGCTGCTATGTGGACAAAAAGTCCTTGGAAACAATTTATAAAGCAATTTGGCTTATAAAAAACTCATAGGGATTTTTTTCATCTAGTTTTGACAAAAATTCTGTGCAGTGGGTGTGAAGGTGGAATTCAGCAGTGGTGTACTTTGTTTTTGTTTGTTTGTTTGTTTGAATTCATTAATTAATCTTATTTTTGGCTGTGTTGGGTCTTCGTTGCTGCGCGTGGACGTTCTCTAGTTGCGGCGAGAGGGGGCTTCTCTTTGTTGCAGTGCGCGGGCTTCTCATTGCAGTGGCTTCTCTTGTTGCAGAGCACGGGCTCTAGGCATGTGGGCTTCAGTAGTTGCGGCTTGCAGGCTCCAGAGCGCAGGCTCAGTAGTTGTGGCGCACGGGCTTAGTTGCTCCGCAGCACATGGGATCTTCCCGGACCAGGGCTCGAACCCGTGTCCCCTGCATTGGCAGGTGGATTCTTAACCACCAGCAGTGGTGTACTTTGAATGTGGGCTTTAACGTAGGCAGAAGCACCCTGCGCCTTGGCTCCTCCACTACTTATTATCCAGACCAACTTCACTGTGTTAACATAACCAACCTGAGATATCCACCCTTAGAAAATAAGATTAAAACAAATCTCACTGGACTGTGAGGATGACCCAAGACAGTATTAGTTAAGCGCTAGGCACAGTACTTTACGTGTGATAGATTCATAACATATGGCAAATCTCCATTTGATAGACCAGAGCTCCTCAAAGTATGCCCCATGAACCAGTTCACAGTTACCAGTTCACGGTGAGAAAAGGTGCTTCTCCCAGAACAGAAAACGACATCACTAATTTCACCATTTGGTTTTGCTGACTTCTTTTTTTCTCCATAGTAAGACTTTATCAATGAAGGAAGCCATGTGTTGATTTGCATGATGGTGCTGGCTTCTTTTCTCATCCAGACCAATAACAAAACAGTTTATGGAACGTAACCAGTCCCTGGGCCACGCTCCGAGTCACACCGTTATACAATCATAAAGGTTACTCTGCAGCCCATGGTGACACTAAGTAGCAGACACAGGCTCGACTGAGACCTTTTGAATACAAAGCAGATGTCTTTCCCATTATAAACCAGGGAAATCAGTGTGTGGTTCCCACTAAGACATCTTTTCCTAAATGCACTGTGAAACAAAGAAAAAGGGCAATGCCCTGATTTTCTCTTTTGACAACTGATACCAGTCTCTTAAAGTGTTCAAACAGGACGCTGTCTCTGGAACTGAAAATCACAAGAGCATGAGCATGTAGCATGCCTTTTCGGGCAACGAGCATTATCTCCAGATGAGCTTAATTAAGGTTTAAAAGCTGTTACCACACTTATAGCTCAGATATAGGGTCTGAAACAGTCTCTCTTAAATCCTTAGAATTACAAAAACAAAAATGAAAACAATAGATCAATTATATTGACTACTTACCAAGATTTAATCGTAAAACACCTAAAAGTCCATAGGCATCTAGAACTTTGGAGTATGTACCCTTGATTGCTTCTTTTTCTGCTGATGCTATAAAAATAAATAAATAAATAAATAAAAGTTTTAGGGTAAGAAAAAGGACCTGAAACATCAAATTCTATTTAGCTATAAAGCCAGACTTTCAAGCAAAAATGTCCTAATCTAAATCTGATATTCTTAACATAAATGCATCGTATAAAATATTTTTTCAAACCAGTAAATTAAGTTTTTCCCAAAGAATTAACAAGTTACTCCAGCCCCATCTATTCACTAATCCATCCTCTCCTAAAGATCTGAAGTACTACCTTTAACAATATTCTTATGTTTTGGAGGTTGCTTCTTTTTTTTTTTTTTTTTTTTTGCGGTACGCGGGCCTCTCACTGTTGTGGCTTCTCCCGTTGCGGAGCACAGGCTCCGGACGTGCAGGCTCAGCGTCCATGGCTCACGGGCCCAGCTGCTCCGCGGCATGTGGGATCTTCCCGGACCGGGGCACGAACCTGTGTTCCCTGCATTGGCAGGCGGACTCTCAATCACTGTGCCACCAGGGAAGCCCTGGAGGTTGCTTTTGAATTTTCTTCTCTGTCCCCCTGATCTGTTCACCTACTCTAATACCAGGAACACTCTCTGTTATGATATCCCCTATAGGACAACACCCAACTCCTTAACAAAGAATCTTCCAGAATCTGGCCTCAACAAACCCTTTCTGCTTCATTTTTCATAACTCTCCTCTCCTTCCCACCCCCTGCATCTTAGGCTCCAATCATATTAAACTATCACTATGGCCCAAGCATGGTCTTTTACATTTCTGTACCTTTGCACAGTGATCTGGCTTTCTGCCTGAAAGACTCTACCCAACCTTTGCCTCTTGGCAAAATTCTATTCACCCTATAAAAATACAGGCACAAAGTCACTTTCTGGAAACCTTTCTTTACTCCTCCAGGCACAGGTCTTTCACAGAGCTCCCTCTTCACGTTGCCCAAACATTTAAAATACACTCATCGCCTGTCCTTCTCATTAGCCAGCCTGCTCCTGGAAGGCAGGAATTCTGTCCTATTCATCCTTTCATCCCTGACACTTAGAACAGTGCTTGACGCACAGAAGGCTACTAACGTTTAAATAATGAAAGCTAATGGCAACACTTGACCACAGAGACTAGCAGGGGGGAAATCGTCAGTCTGGCCTTTGTCTGGATTTATTTCTTCTGCTATGAAGTTAATGTTATCTGCTAATGAAAATAACCCACAGAATAATTTCCCTAGGACAGGCTGTTGTGGTTATTCTACTCAGAAAAAACAAAACAAAACAAACAAAAAAAACAAATCCTGAAGCTTTAAAGGAAAATGCCTAATTCTTAGCAAATACACTTATTAAAAATTGAACACAGAACCAAAGAAACGTAAACCACAGCTAGTAACTCAATGGACGAGTACAAATACTACATTCTAAGGTCTACAGATCTGGAAAGGTATGAGCCTCTTTCTCATTCTATCCTTTCCCTTCCAGTTCTTTTCTTCTTTACTGCCTTCCCTTATCCACTCCCTACCCACACCCCACCAACTCACCTCTTAGCTGACTGGTTCACTCCTTATTTACCTCTTATCTCTTACACTTACCCCTTTTCCCTTTCCTCATTCCTCTAGGATCATACATGAACGACAGTATGTTAGAAATTCTAATAAATTACATTCCGATACAGAATTATAGTACGTTTAAAAATTTTATTTCTTTATTTATGGCTGCGTTGGGTCTTCATTGCTGCGCACGGGCTTTTCTCTAGTTGCGGCGAGCAGGGGCTACTCTTCATTGCAGTGCATGGGCTTCTAATTGCGGTGGCTTCTCTTGTTGCGAAGCACGGGCTCTAGGCACACGGGCTTCAGTAGTTGTGGTCTGCAGGCTCAGTAGTTGTGGCACATGGGCTTAGTTGCTCCGCGGCATGTGGGATCTTCCCAGACCAGGGATCGAACACGTGTGCCCTGCATTGGCAGGCGGATTCTTAACCACTGCTCCACCAGGGAAGTCCCTCTCTGTCGATCTTTATTGCCAACAAAATAGCTATCTTTTCAGTCTACTGCTTTCCTAATATCCCATAGTACTCTGCATTAGAGCTCTTTCCCTTTGTTTTGAAGCTCTTCTCCAGGGTTCTACAGAGCAGCTCACTTTCCCCGCCTACCTCACCTCTTTTCAGACCACCTACTCTTATGCTTCTTCCTAGTTATCCCACTTCTGCCTTCGAATGAGCTGTGCTCTGCTACCTGGCAGCACAGGCTAAGACTGAAGGAAGGACTCAGCCACTCAATTAGCTGATACTGTCACAATTTTCTAGTATGTTCATTATTAGGGGTAGGTCTTTATCTTTATCAAACCACCCAGTATGAAGTTAGGGAGTGAGGAAGATTTCACCAAGCCACTAAAGTTATGGGGATTTGAATTTCATTCTGCATTCCTAGAGTTCCTATTATTATTACTGCACTATATATTTAGAGAACAGTTACTCCTAACATTCAGTGACAAGGAACACAGCTAGAAAACATCACAACATAAATTTTAATATTTTATAAAGTAAAACAGGAACTCCTTCCCCTAAATACTGCCTTGTTAAGAGTACCACATGTACAAAAGCAAACCTTAGAGAGGCTTGCTATATCTCTGATGATAGAAGGCATGGCTTCCAGGGCAAATACTATTCCAGAGTTTTACAGGTTACATGCTATATGCATTTCAAATACTATCACTAGTAGAGTAATATAGACGTTATTAGATGTATCTATCAGTTTTAGCAGCAACCAGTTGGGTTCCAATACCAGCCGCTAGTAAGGGTTAAAAAGAAAATATATTTTTAATATTAAGTCATCACCTTCCCTTAGAAAGGAGAAAGTCATTTTATAACAAATTACCCTGCAACAAAATGTTCTCTCTCTAATAATGCATAATAATTACCTTTTCATTAACTGTGCTCCAAACATATGAATATACCATGTCTTTCAGGCCCAAAGAAGACCCATCTATTAGACTGTCACCTGATTCAAACATGCAAACAAATGTCATGCTGCTTAGTTATTTGTCCTTTTGTATTATATTCTGAGGCTCCAGAAACAGGACACACACACACAATTTAAACTAAAGTGCATATTCTTAGATAAAAGTATGCTAAAAGAAAAAAACAAGATTCAAAGAATAGATGCGATTTCATTTTCCCTGCCAGGAATTTTTTTTGGTTTCCCCTCAAAAATATTAAATGAAAATTTTAAATGATTTTTTAGAGTGACGAATATTGTTTTAGCTGAAGTACTTGTATATTGTTTCTGTGATGATCAAGACAGAAGCTAACTAGTTACTGGGCTAGGTATTTTTCATGTGTTATTCAATTTTCACAAGCACCCCATGAGCAGAATTGCGACTATTTCCACTTGACATGAGGAAACAGGCTTGAGAGATTACTACTTTGCTACTAACCTGTTTAAGCTTAAACAGAGTCAGAGAATGCAGCTTCACGAGGGAAGGGGCTTTGTCTAGCTCACCGTCCTATCGCCGGTGACCTAGCTCAGTGACTGGCACCCAGGAGGGGTTCAGTAATTTATGTTCAATGAACTGGTGAATGCAATTTCAGAACCATACGAACGTTTAACTCTAGACACTTCCAATTTCATAAAAGGAAACCAAGTGTTTTCTTCTTAAATGTTTTTAATCTAAAGGACTGCAGATGATTATCTACTTTTCCATTTACGCTTCAAAGGTTTGGGGTGAATGGAAGGAGGTCCTTTGCAGGCTGTGAGAGTCTAGGTAGAGTAAGAAGGGTGGCCCTGTTCATGGAGTTGAAGCCAGAGGTGGGGAAAGAAAGCATCCACTTGTGGGGGAGGAGCAGCCGGGCAGGAGATGCTGAAGTCTGAGTGAGGAGGGTGGTGTCCATCCAGAGACAGTAGGAGTGGCCTGGCACAGGATGTTGAAGCTTGAGAGGGGTGGAGAAGGCAGGGTGCACTGGAGGGAGCCCCAGGCAGGGTGCTGGAGCCCCACTGGGGTCAAGAAGGCAGCCACGCAGTGGAGGAGGCTGCAGGGGCAACAGGAGAGTGGTTATGCACAGGGGAATGATCAAAGACCACAGGAGTAGGTTTCTCACTGTCAGAGAAGGGAACTGCAAACATGGAAAGAGAGAAAACTAGAAAGGACACTGCAGTGCTGATCAGAATTGGAGTTACTGGTATGAACTCACTGTTTTCTAGAAAGACAGACTGACAGAGATATAAATGGGTGGGTATAACTATGTATGCATATACATACACACTTATATGTCCTCCTTAGCTCTAGCCATTGACAGGACCATGACCAGCAATACTCCAATAACAAACAGCACACCTAGCGCCCAGATCTTGCCTTCTAATAGCATTCTCCACTAAAAGGAACGAGGACTCCTTGGAGAAACAGCTATTCCAGGGGAAGGGCAGGGACAAGATGAGCCTGTAACATGTTTTTGCACCAGAAAGTAAGGGAGTGTTCAAAGAATGATGGTGGCATATGCTCCAAAAATGCGGAAGCCGGCTTAAAGGGGCTTCTTCTACTGGTGAAATCTGGGACAATCTGAGCATCAGAATAAATTATAAGAGTAACAGATTACAACCCACTGAATAAACCCAGGAACTGAAAGTCTGAAGAGCAATGGGACCATACATAGTCTCAAAGTACCTCACCTCCAAACGCTTATTAATTATAAAGGAAAAAAGAGCCAGCCAGAGACACCCGGCAGACACCACCTTAACCCAAGTGACCCAAGTGAACACCAACAGTAATGGGACAGGTCAAGATTGTGTCAACTGACAGGATACAATGAAAAGAACACAGCAGCACTTCTGTAATATTCCTGCCAAGACAACCTCAATCTGAGCATGAGGAACCATAAGGCAAACCCAGAGTGAGGGACATTCTACAAAACAGCTGGCCTTCATCTTCAGAAGTTTTATGGTCATAAACGTCAAAGACTGAGAAACTTTTCCGCATTGAAGGAGACTAAAGAGACATGATAACTAAATAAAATGTACAAAATTCAACTGGATCTTTTTTTTTTTTTTTGGCTCACGGGCCCAGCCGCTCCGCGGCATGTGGGATCTTCCCGGACCGGGGCTCGAACCCGCATCCCCTGCATCGGCAGGCGGGCTCCTAACCACTGCACCACCAGGGAAGCCCTCAACTGGATCTTTTTTGCTACGAAAGACATTGTTGGGACAACTGACGAACTTAAATGGAGTCTGAGGATTAGACAGCAGTAAGGTACCAATGTTAATTTTTTGATGGTTATATTGTAGTTATGTAGGTGAATACCTTTCTAGGAAATATATAATAAACTATTTGGGGGTGACAGGGTACCTTGCTGGCAACTTAGTAGTCTTAAATAGTTCAGAAAAAAAAAAGTTCTTTTGTACTGAACTTCAACTTTTCCATATATTTGAAATTATTTAAAAATTAAAAAAATTTTTCTTAATGTAGCCAGCAAAAATAACTTTGAAAATACATGTGCATATTCCTAAGTTATGAGGCTTTTTTCTCTAAATGGCATGAAGATAAACTCTTATAATACCATTTTATTCCCTCCCCATATATATTTTTTTAACTGGGGGAAAAAGATTCCCTTCTTTTATGAAACGCCATGAAATACAGAGAAATATATGATTAGGAGGGATCTAATTAAATTATTGTCCCATTTCTCTGGTAATTTAATTCTAGAAAACAATTTGAGATTCCTCCACTATAAAGAGATTACTTAAAATAAGAAAGCCACGGGACTCCCCTGGTGGCACAGTGGTTAAGAATCCACCTGCCAATGCAGGGACACAGGTTCGAGCCCTGGTCTGGGAAGATCCCACATGCCGTGGAGCAACTAAGCCCGTGCGCCACAACGACTGAGCCTGCGCGCCACAACTACTGAAGCTCACGCGCCTAGAGCCTGTGCTCCACAACAAAGACAAGCCACCGCAATGAGAAGCCAAGGCACCGCAATGAAGACTAGCCCCCCGCTCACCGCAACTACAGAAAGCCCGCGCGCGGCAACCAAGACCCAACGCAGCCAAAAATAAATTAATTAATTTTTAAAAAGAAAGCCATAACACTTTAACGTGTATAACCTTTAGATAAAACACAGCATTTGTAACGACTTTACTCAACCCATCCCCATCTTTCTTTTTCCCTTAATACTCTCCCCTTGCATCCCAGGCCTTAGCCAAAATGAGTAACGTGTTTCCCCTCCTACAGGATCCACGTTCTTTCCCCTCCCTCCCCTCTTTCGTTGTTCACCACGTTCTTTCCATCCCGAATACTTGTTAGCCATCTTTGTGTTTCCAAATATTACCCACCTTTCAATACCTAACAAAAAATGCCGCTTTCTTCCTGAAGTTTCCTCTGATTACTCTGGCTGGAAGGAAATCTCTTTCTTCTCTTTACTTTATACCACAGACACTTGTCTACTAGTAGCAATAGAAACTAAGTCTTATTTCTTTATGTCTCAACACGATGTCCACCTAACACAGAGACTCTAAACACTGCAGCTATTGATTAAGTATTCATCTAACAGACAAAAATAAATTGAGAGGTTTGGGCACAAAAGGGGATGTTTTGTAAGTTTTAAAATAATACATAAGGGGAATTCCCTGGCAATCCAGTGGTTAGGACTCTGCGCTTTCACTGCAGGGGGACTGGGTTCAATCCCTGGTTCAGGAACTAAGATCCCACAAGCCGCGCAGCGCAGCCCAAAATAGTAGTAATAATAATTTTTTTAAAAATAAAAAAACCTTAAAAATAAATAAATAAATAAAATAATACATAAAAAGATAAGCATCTTATCTTACCATTAACAGCATTTGAATGCCGTCATTATTGAAGTTTAACAGCTCCTCACAGTGACGTCTGGAAATTTTCAAATGTGACGTCTGTGGTGGGGTGTGAAGGTGAGCATGGGAAAATGGGCACACTGTTAAATGACTGCTAACCGGGGTGTAAGCTGTGGAGTGCATAAAATGGCGGGGGGGGGTGGAGAGCTCAGAGGAAACAGTGAGCAGAAATGAAAGTTGGGACGTTCAGGCTATTCACTCTCTCCTTAGTGCTGTCTTTCAAGGTTATCTACTGCGCTTTCCATGAGGGCAACAGACTGCTTTTTGAAAGAGAAGTGGGGTTTTTTTCCTCCTTTTCATGTTGTTTTAACCAAACGAAATGCTAGGAAAAACAAACCTTTCTTTTTACAAGTGACGGATTTCTAACCACGGGTAGGTAGGAATAGCCAAGAAGCCCATTGTTTTAGGAGTCATTCTGAGCCGATCAAGATCTTGAGCAGTTCAGCTGAGGTAAGGAGGGCCACATGTCTTCAGCTCATTTGTTAAGCCCGGAAGGTAAGACAGAGCCTGGCTCCTGAAGTTACTGCTATGACACCTCAGGCATCAACAGTAACTAACCCCCTCCTCCTTATTTTCCTTATTTTAACTGGAAAAGCTTTTCTTCTCATGTCACATTCAACACTATCTTTCATTCATGCTTTAACTCTTAGTCATCAATCTAGTGCAAATGTGCATTTCCTGAGAACACAGAGCTATCTTAAGCGTAAATTTATAATTGTAGCTATATTTTTAACATATCCTCACGCCATTAGAACTGATCATCTGAAGGCCCTCTGAATCTACTCCTAGTGAATATATGAATATGAATCAGGTCATAGCAAAGAATTTAAAACAAAATAAAATACGTGCCATAATCATTTATTCTCATAAAAATATTTATGGATGAAACTAAATGATGTCCAGGGTTTACTTCAAAATAAACAGTGGTGGCGGAGGGGGGAGATAGCAGATAAGGGATGTAGATAAACAC
Organism: Physeter macrocephalus; assembly: GCF_002837175.3. Classification (NCBI taxonomy): domain Eukaryota; kingdom Metazoa; phylum Chordata; class Mammalia; order Artiodactyla; family Physeteridae; genus Physeter; species Physeter macrocephalus. The sequence goes on from NC_041221.1 coordinate 3,749,856, forward strand.
AAGCGTCTGTGATTGGACTTCCCTGGTGGCGCGGTGGTTAAGAATCCTCCTGCCAATGCAGGGGACATGGGTTCGAGCCCGGGTCCGGGAAGATCCCACATGCCGAGGAGTAAATAAGCCCGTGTACCACAACTACTGAGCCTGCGCTCTAGAGCCTGCGAGCCACAACTACTGATCCCACACGCCACAACTACTGAAGCCCGTGCACGTAGAGCCCGTGCTCTCCAGCAAGAGAAGCCACCGCAACAAGAAGCCCACGCACTGCAACAAAGGGTAGCCCCTGCTCACCGCAACTAGAGAAAGCCCCGCGGCAGCAACGAAGACCCAACACAGCCATAAATAAATAAATAAATAAATAAATAAATAAATAAATAAATAAATATTTTTTTTAAAGTGTCTGTGATAATCGCTGAGGTTGGCTGGCAGATACATGGGAATCAACGACACTATTCTCTCTTCTTTGATGTCTGTTTGATACTTCCCCAGATAAAATTTATCCTGACAACATTCTTTGGTATCCTGGATAAATTCAGAGAGGAGAGAAGACAAGATAACCGGGCCAGTCGGTGGGAGAGGACAGGCTACTGGGATTCTAAGTGATCCGAGATGTATTTTCCTCCAAGTAGGCAAAAGTTCAATGGGCGCTAGGACTTTTATAAACCTGAAAGGGAGCAATAAGTTCTACAGCCTTGAGAATGGCCCCAAGGCCTGCTCTTCCCAAGGCTATCATATAGTCATCAAATAACAGATATATAACAAATTGGGAGAGAAGCAGCCTCGGCAATTATAGAATGGAGAGCCCAGGAAGGGTAAATAGTGCTAATACTCTGTCACAAATGTTTTCCTTACATTCATCCTACATAAATTGGCTTTCATATCCTCCTCTGTCAAACTTGTAGCTGGAAAATCATAAGCTTACCTTTACCTGTCATCACAGAAGTAGTTAAGAAGTCTTTCAAAACGTAAAGCCACGAGCTAGTGATATCCCACAACTTAATACAGATAACTTATTCATTATTTTAGCTCTCTGCCTGTTTCAGAGTTTAACTGAACAAATTCATGACTGAAGGCAGGCCTAATCTACGTCTCCTATTTAAACTACAGGAAAGTAATGAAAATAGAAGGTATAGAGATTATCTATTTAGAGACTACAGAAAACACTCAGAGTATAAATACATCAGTTGTTCTCTATCAAAATTTAACATACCTATTGTTCTCTATCACATTACTCAACACCTTTTTTTGCTGGATAGGCTTATTTTATAGCAGTCTGTCATATGACATAGCTGGCATTGCTCAGCATTGCTGGTGTTACACCCGCCCTTCTCAAATGAGAAGTTAAGGCAACTAAGATAAGAAACATAAGATCAGGCTATAGAAATTCAGATGAAAACATAATCATATACCTATTTCTTGATTTTCATGAGTTGTGCCTCTAAAATACAGGCTTATTAAACATAGGATAATTCTAACACGATGGTCACACCTGCCTTGCTAAGTCTACCATCTGAATGGAAAGAAATAAAATTAACTTATTAACTAAGACATTCGGATAAATAAAAAGTCATTTCTCTAAAAACCTAAATGGTATTTTGAGGATTAAATTTAAATGTAGATGTCTCTAACTTCTGATGAATTAACGATATTTCAAACTAAATAATTACGCTACCCACTGAAGGTCCTGCCATCCAAGGTCAACATTCTGCTGTGGCTCAAACCTTCCAGGTGGGAACAGACTGTCTTTCCTTAGCTGATGATACAGAAGACCAAGCTGAAGACAGCCAGTAAGAATATGAAAACAGGATTACAAATTAGCACGACCTTCCTAGAAACACAATTTGCCTGTGGTTGCATGCACCGCAGTTTGTGGCCGGCTTATTTGCATGCAGGTACCACTCTGGTGCAGAAGCAGAGAGCCTCTAGTCAGAGGATCCTTGAGATCGTGCAGTCCAAGCTACTCATTTTCAGAAGAAAAAGACTAGAGGTTAGGTGATTCGTCCAAGATTATATAACCAGCTGGTGGTAAAGACTCTTTCCATTTCATCACACATAAAGAGAAAATTATTTTAAAGGAAAAAGGTGTTCTTTGTATTAGTAAATAACTAAAATTCCAGCTGAAAGATACTCAGCTATCCAAATTAGTGTTCTATATAAACTGCACATCCCAATCTTGGCAACATTTCAAAATAAAAATAACCTTTCGCTCATTTGTGCCACAAGTATTTACCGAATGCCTACCGTATACCAGGCTCCTGGCAAAGTTATAGGAATAAAAAAAAGTCAGTGCCCCGATACCTTCCACTGGGAAGACAGGCATTATATAATCACACACCTGCAAAATTATAAATTATACTAAGTACAGTGATGGAGTTCCAACAGACTGCAACAGGAGGACCTAATCTAAAATTGTTTGTGGGGGAAGGTGGCGGTTAGAATAGGCCTGCCTGCCTGCCTGCAGAAGTGACCTTTAAGTTGAAATCTGAAGAATAAACAGGAAGTTAGCCAAATTAAGAGTGCAGGTAAAAGTGTTCCAGACAACATCCACATACCCTACGACCAGAAATTCCATTCCTAAGAAAATATCCAACAGAAATACGTATGTATGTGCACCAAAAGACATGTAAAAGGATATTCGTACTAGTGTCATTTACAACAGGAAAAATTGGAAATAAAGCAAATGTCAACAGAATAGTGGAATATTCATACAATGGAACACTACATAGCAATGAAAATGAATAAACTACTGCTATACGCCACAACATGCATGATCTCCTATATTTAACACTGCATGAAAGAAGCCGGGCACAACAGAATACATATTGAATGATTCCATTTATGTTAAGTTGAAAACCAGATAAAACTAATCTATGAGGTAAGAAGTCAGGACAGTGATTATCTTTTGCAGATCAGGATGGAGATAATAATTGGAAAGGAACATGAGAGAATCTTCTGGAGAGCCAGCACTAAGGTTCTATTCTCGACCTGGTAGTGGTAACATGAATATGCTCACTCTGTAATAAGTCATCAAGTCGAACATTTACCGTTTATGCACTTCTCCGCGTGGGCGAACAAGTTCATCTTTAAAATAAAACGCTGAGCAGAAGAAACAGCGTTTGGGGAGGCCCGGCGGCCGGGAAGAATTTCATACATTCCGAACTACAGAAGGGCCAACGTGGCTGGAACACAGAACCCAACAGGCAGTGCAGTGTAAGACTGAAGAGGGAGACGGACTCGATTTTATTGCAGGTCATTTTAAAGAGTCTGGAATTTAAGTTCAGTGACAACCACTGAAGGGTATTAAGCAGGGGAATAACAAGATCTAAACTGTGTATTTAAGAACACTGGACAGTGGGCAGGGGGAGTGGAAGCAGGGAGACCCTTTAAGGAGGCTATTATAATGGTCCATGAAAGAGACTGCGGTGGCTTGACTGGTGTAGAACCAGCTGAAGTGGTGAACTGCGTGGATTCTCAATGAAATTAGGAGGTTGAGTTGACTGTACTTGGTAATGGAGTGAATGTGTGAAATGAGAGAGAAGGAGGTGTAGAGGGTGATTCTTAAGTTCTGGTTTAAGCAGCTAGGTGGATGGAGAGCAATCCCCTGAGATGAGGAAGACTGAAGGAGAGCAGACTTGAAGGAAAGCAGTGGTCAAGGGGACCATCGACCCAGCACCTGTGCCCACCCTCCCTTACTACGTAGCCATGGTACAGGTGGGGTTTTATGGGAACTCAAACAATCATAGAAATTTCTACCTTCTTTTGCCAATCATCTGCCCAACCCAAGTAGCACCTGATACCCCTGTAGCCACAGTAGTTGGTTCAGGAATGGACACAAAACTCAAACAAGGGGGAGGCCATTTTCATTCTGTAGGTTCTAACCCATTTCCTTAGTTTGAAAAAAAACTGGATCTCAACTGTGCCATCCAAAATAAATAATTATTCTACCCAGCTCTGTATCAGTCCCACACAGCTTTGCAACATCTACAAATTTGATAATGACCTTTCTATCCCATTCTCCAAGAAAATAATCAAATTGTGAAACAAGATAGGCCAAAGTCACATCCCCAACATTGACCAAGGCAGACCACTAACGAGCACTAATGTACAACCAGCCAGGAATTTATTTAATAATAAGATTCAGGGGCTTCCCTGGTGGCGCAGTGGTTGAGAGTCCGCCTGCCGATGCAGGGGACGCGGGTTCGTGCCCCAGTCCGGGAAGATCCCGCATGCCGCGGAGCAGCTAGGCCCGTGAGCCATGGCCGCTGAGCCTGCGCGTCCGGAGCCTGTGATCCGCGACGGGAGAGGCCACAACAGTGAGAGGCCCGCGTACCGCAAAAAAAAAAAAAATAATAATAATAATAATAAGATTCAGGACTTCCCTGATGGTCCAGTGGTTAAGACTCCGCGCTCCCAATGCAGGGGTCCTGGGTTCAATCCCTGGTCAGGGAACTAGATCCCACACGCATGCCGCAACTGAAAGATCCGCGTGCCGTAACGAAGAGCCCGTGTGCCGCAACTAAGACTCGGCACGGCCAAATAAATAAATAAATGAATAAATTTTTTTTACTTTAAAAACTAAAATAAATAATAAGATTCATCCTGCCTATACTTCGAACATGGTCCACAGGATATTAAAAGGCTGTTTATCTACCTTTCAGTAAGGTATTCAACAGACGACAGCAATCCTATGGTCGACCAGTGAACAAAATGAAACATAACCTATAATAAACATTTATTGCAAAGACCCAGTTTATATAAGCAAACACACTTTATAAAGTTATGTAAGAAGACTATAATAAAAGGGAAGAAGAGAGTATTTTAATAACATTCAATATGTTTTAGCCAATAATTTAATAAGAAGTATTGTTTTTTATTTTTTCTTTTAACTAAGTTATCTTAAAATCATCCAGGAGTGTAAAGAGTGCATAAATCCTTTCAGCCTGAACTGAGGGAGTAATTAAATAGGTGTCCAGTTGACCACGAAGAGTTAATGCATCTCTCCAAATGCCAAATGTACTCACAGTAATTTGATTAGTTCATTAGCTATGAAATGCACTCCAATGTGAATGCATCGCTTATATTGTGTAACATTACAGAGGAATAACAATGGCTTTCACTTGCAAAATCTATTTTAGTGGAAAAAGATAAACACAAATTCTTATTAACAACCATTAAAAAACTCCAGCAAATTTAAACTGTCACCAGTAAAAACATGATACGCAATTTTTAAAGATATACCTCCTTTTGGCACTCTGCTTACAAGACTAAACCCCAGTTGCACTAATCCATTCCACTCTTTCTGCCTCTTTCAAGCTTAGAGTTAAAACATAACTAAGTAACAAAATGTCACTGATTCAGACTTTAGAACCTCAAAATTTCTGAATGTATTGGCGCTAGATGCAAAGAAAAGCAATACTATTTAAATTGCTACTCATATAATTGGCTCATTTTTTTTAGCTTCTGAACATCTGAAAGTCTTTACATCATCTTTGTGACTGGGTACAGAATTCTAGGTGGACAGTTTCAGGGTTGTTGTTGTTGTTTTTTCCATTTTAGTACATTAAAGATCTAGCTCTTTCTCATCTGGCTTGGACTGTTTCTGAAGAAGTCTATCATGATTTGTATCTTCCTTCTTCTACATGTATATCTTTTTTTTTTCTTTCCTGGGCTGTTTTTAGGATTTTTCTCTATGTCACCGGTTTTAAGCAATTTGATCACATATCTGGGTGTAGTTCTTTCTGTTCATGCTTCTTCTGCTTGGGGTTCATTTAGCTTCTTGGATCCGTGGATTTATAGTTTTCATCAATTTTGGAAACTTGTCAGCCATTATTTCTTCAAATATTTTCCTGCTCCACCCCCCCCTTCCTTCTAGGATTCCTACTGCACATACATATGGGGCCACTTGAAGTTGTCCCACAGCCCCCTGATGCTCTGTTTATCTATTTTAGTCGGCTTTTCTGTGCTTCATTTTGGGTTGTTTCTATTATTTTGTCTTCAAATTCGCCACTCATTTATCCTGCAGAGTCTAATCTATTAATCCCCATCAGTGTATTTTTTTCATTTCAGACACTGTTTTTTTCAATTCTGGAAGTTTGATTTGGGCCTTTACATTTTTCACGTCTCTCCTTAACATGCTCATTCTTTCCTGTGTTCCTGAACACATGGACTATATTTATAATAGCTGTTTTAATGTTCTTATTAATTTGAGCATTTGTTTCTACGGATTGACTTTTCTCCTCATTACAGGGTATATTTTCCTGCTTCTTTTCAGGCATGGTAATTTTTAACTGAATGCCAGACATTGTGAAATTGACAGGGTTGAATGCTGGATATATGTATACACATTTTGTATTCCTATAAACAGTCTTAATCTTTATTCTGGGATACAGTTGAGTTATTTGGAAATTATTTGGAAACAGTTTGACCCCTTTGGGTCTTGCTTTGAAGCTCTGTCAGGCAGGACCAGAGCAGCATGTGGTCTAGAGCTACTTGGCTCCACTACTGAAGTAACATACCCTTCTCTGAGTGTTCAACCCAATCCCCTGAGTATTACCAGTTTTCTCCATTCTGGCTGTTTGGAGCATGAACTATTCCCAGCCCTGAGCTCCAGGAATTTTTCTGCCTGCTCCTCTTTGGTGGTTCTTTCCTGCCTTGACAGCTTCCTCATACACTGGCACCAATCAGAACTCAGCTGATGTATCAAGTGGAATCCACTACACATCCCAGGAGCTCTGTGCAGTTATACCTTTTCTGGTACTTAGTCCTGAGAATTGTAGATGCTTGCGTTTCGCCGAAGTCCCTACTCTATCTCCTCAACTCAGGGAGACTGCCAGGCTTTGCCTGGGTTCATCCTGCTGCTGCTGTAGCCTGGAAGCTCTCCAGGCAGCGATTGCAAGGCTCCCCTCATTTGTTTCCCTTCTCTTAGGGATCCGTGTCTTGTGCTGCCTATTGTTCAAGGGCTGAAATTTGTTTCACATTTTTTTGTTCTTTTTTTGTTGTTGTTATTTAAGGTGGGGGGGGGCGCAAATACAGATCCTGTTACACCATCATGCTCAGAAGCAAGTATCCTGTTACATTCCTGGCCTAGTTATATTTTAAGGACATTTTAGAACATCTGAGAGACCTGAAATCATATAAAAAGAAGTCACATAACAAGGCTTTACTGTTCAGTGAGAGAGAAACTTTTTGCCTTCACCTTTTATTTCCTCATAGCACACTTAAGTGGTAAAGAAATGAAGGCACTTAGGAACTTCTACTGGCCCTATCCTGCTGTCCAGGATAGAGGAGTAAGGTTGATGTTTTTTTTAAGTGTTGATACTTAAGTTGCTATTTATTTTCTTTTCTATTAAATATGAACATTCCAAAAATTATTTACAAAAAGAAAATGAATTTTTGCAACCCTAACATAAAGTGATATATAACAAGTCTAAATTTCATTTTTCTGCACAGAAAAAGTCAACTATAAAAAAGGCACTTCTTTCCTGAACTTGAAATTTTTTCTTAAAAAGAGATAAGATACTGCAACTTATCTAAAGGGCAATCGTGCTGACTAGTAGCATTTGGAAATTAAAAAACAAACAGAAAACTATGCACACTGCTTGTCATCACCACCTACTACACTCCTCATCCAAAATTCTAAAACCTGACATTTAACTTGGCCCGGCAAAGTTAACACATAAAGTTTCTAACTACCTAATGCTAAATCAAACCATGCTTCCCTCTTAGACATTAACAGTTTGTAGGTAAAAACACAGCAAGTTTAACCCTTCCCTCATTAGAAAATGCTTACCACTGCACTCAACTTTAAAGTCTACTGGCATTCCTTTCTTTTTGCTCTTCATTCCTCAACCCCCCCAAATAATAACCACCACCCTAACAAAAGTATAAATAATAATTACAGCAAAAAAGCAAATGGTAAGACTATGTCATTGGAGAAGTTATTTAATCTCTCCAAGCCTCAGTTTCCACATCTGCGAAATGCGGATAAAAGTACAACCCACAGAATTAAATGACATAAAGCATGTCTAATGCCAGTCTAAACTGTATGCTGAGATGCTCTGGGACACTTCAGCAAACTCTCAGGAGAGACGAGGGATATTTTAAATGGAAAGAAACACGGAGATATTCCACACATGCTGGACACTGCCCAAACTATTAGCTTGGGGTAGTTCAGAGTTTTAACATTTGATTGCAGTACGTTCCTTTATGACATCAGACATCAGATCTTAGGGAAGCTGGGTTTTCAGTGGTTGCTGCGATTAAAAAAAAAACAAGTACTGCTCCAAAATCAACGTGGAACAGGCAATGAGGGCGGTGCTTTTCAACCTGGTGCCAAGGTCTGAAAAGCTGTTCAGTGCTCAACAGGCATTCCCATACCATAAGTAAAGAACTGCGGCTATTTATGAAGGAAATAAATTATTTTCAATTTCTTTGCAGTATTTTTCCCAAACAGCTACTAAAGGTTGTTAGGACAGAAATATTTATTGTTTGGACCTAACTATTTAATGAACAGAAGGGTGGCTTAGGGGTGCTGTTAAAAACTTAATAAGACCCCAAGGATGCCACAAAATGAGAAAGCTTAGGCCCCTCTGGCTTAATGCTGTGACTAGCAGAGTAACTTCCAGTAAATGGCAAGTATGACTCCTTTGCCGCGTGCAGTTTCATAGAGAAGGCAAGACACTTCACATTCTGTGACAAAGAGCTCCAGAATATTATCCCTCTGTTTTACAGCTCAGGTTTCCATGATAAAAGAAAACAAATTAGGTAGACAAAGACACTTAGACGGACAACGTGGGGTAAAACCAGGTCCAGAGTTAAAGCCTGAAGATAATCTTACCACTAGACAGATAAAAGCAATCAATCCTTCCTACCATACCAGCATGTGACACCCAAAAGAACAAAAGCTCTCATTTTAAGAGTTAGGAATTTACTTCAACACCGTACATCCCCGTCTTTTAAACAGGTGATCCATAACTTCACAATATTTAATTTACACACTACTGTAACTCTATGCAACTTCTGAAGACAGGTTAAGGGGTACAAGAAACTGTTTAGAGCAAGTAAGTCATCTGGTCCAATATTATCTTAATGTAATGGTTATTTGCTCCCTCCCTTTTATGTGATGACATACAACACATGCACAATCATTCACTTATGAACAAATGAGTAAGACGCCACTCAGACTAACATTTGTATACCCAGAGGGTCAACCAACCACACACAACTAGTAAGGCTATGATACAGCTATGCAGCATAACTAGTCAACACTGCTGATCCTAGAAGTGAGCACCATGTATACACATGAATATAAAAAACCATTGAAAATCAAACACATATGGGTTAGTTAAAAGGTGCCATTCCAAAAAAAAAAAAAGGTGCCATTCCAAGGCTATACATAATCACAGGAAAAAGTATTTACATTATTTGGAAAACAGCTGCAACAAAGAGTTTATTGCCAATGCCCTTTATAAACTTCTCTCCTACGTTTAATACAGATGTTACGCTCACTACGTATGTGACCCACACATCATCCTCCATTTCCGACGTGCTGACCTTCCCTTTATTCCATCTTCTATTTAGGATACAATTATAAAGCAAATTATTTACCTTTACTAAAGCATGAGATGGGTTGTAAAATAATGAGATAGCCTGTGAATTTAAAGCATGTATCTGTCTGACTGGCTACTTGTCTGTCCCTTGTGATGGTCTTTTCATGTGTCTAACTGTAAAAAGTGGAGGAAAACTGAACTCAACACAAAACTGATAGATGCCTTCCTTTATCTCTTAAAAAATTAGTTTCCAAGAAGCAGGGTGTAGCGTTACAACTTGCTGACCGTCACTCTTGTGCTTATGCTGGTTCAGACGCAGGATACCGGTCACAGAGAGTCCACTTGCTACACTGAGTCACTGCTCCATAGACATCAAATTTTTGGTTCAACTGAACATTTTTCTGGACTAGTAATTTTCAAAAATGAGTAACACTAAAAATGGGCATGTGACTAAAAAACATATTAACTATTATCTAAGAACGTTTCAGAAGGTTTTTTTAATGTTTATTTTACTATTATTATTTTTTTCATTTTTGGCCATGCCTCGAGGCATGTGGGATCTTACTTCCCCAACCAGGGATCAAACCCGTGCCCCATGCAGTGGAAGTGTGGAGTCTTAACCACTGGACCGCCAGGGAAGTCCAAAGGTGTTTTTTTGTTTGTTTGTTTGTTTTTTTCTGTGGTACGCGGGCCTCTCACTGTTGTGGCCTCTCCTGTTGCGGAGCACAGGCTCCGGACGCGCAGGCTCAGTGGCCATGGCTCACGGGCCCAGCCGCTCTGCGGCATGTGGGATCTTCCCGGACCGGGGCGCGAACCCGTGTCCCCTGCATCGGCAGGCGGATTCTCAACCACTGCACCACCAGGGAAGCCCCCAAACGGTTTTTGTTTGTTTGTTTGTTTTGTTTTGTTTTTTTCGTGGTATGCGGGCCTCCCTCTGTTGTGGCCTCTCCCGTTGCGGAGCACAGGCTCGGGACGCGCAGGCCCAGCGGCCATGGCTCACGGGCCCAGCCGTTCCGCGGCATGTGGGATCCTCCCAGACCGGGGCGCGAACCCGGTTCCGCTGCATCGGCAGGCGGGCGCGCAACCACTGCGCCACCAGGGAAGCCCCTCCAAAGGGTTTTTAAATAAATAAATGCAATGAAAGAAACAGATAAAATTATTTTCCATCTAAAGAAAAGTAATTTTAAAACAAATTATTAACAGTACTTATGGTAATTATGAAGAACACTCATCACACACATTTTAATTGGCATTTCAGAAAAACCTTAATGATGTGGTTAATAGTTATTTCCAAGAGAATTTTTCAGTAACAAATCCAAACAATGTGTAACGTATGTGTTTCACATCAGCAGTTCGGTCAAACAGCAATTCTTTAAAAGATAGAAAATAAATTTTATATGCAAAGGTACCACACTTTCAAACACAGAATACTGCACCACAAACATAGAATACTATAATCTACATTAGGTTAGTCTTCTCCCCATGCCACTTATTTAATAATCATTTATTCTGCAATATGAGTAAGACACTGAACTAAGCACTAGGGATACAAAGATTACTGAGACCTGGGCCTTTTCCTCAAGGAGTGAAGCATCCAGACGCAGAAACCTGACGCAGAAACCTGAACACAGTTCCACATTCTGTGAAAAGCGCTAGACTAAAAGTGCTATGGGAACATCAGCACTTGGTTCAGGCTGAGGGTTTCAAGGAAACTCATTACGGACCCCACGGTAGACAGTAACAGCACTGAAATTCTGGAAACATGGTTATTTTGGATAGCGTCTGTGAGCCAAAAAAGTTATGCCATTGTCTATCATAGAAAGGCCTATATAAACCATGCTCAGAAACGGTCATCCCAATCTAATTATATCAGAATCTCTGCGGGGCTGGAGCCCAGGCATCAGTATTTGTTAAAAACCTTCCCAGGTAATTATAATGTGCACACAGGGCTGAAAATCACTGATTCATTGATTGATTAAGTCATAGCATCATGACTGATTTAACATCTTTATCAACATTAAGACAGAATTCTAAGGCTTGATTGATTAGTGGATACTTGGGTCCTAAGAGGATCCATGAGCTGAGTTTATTTTCACTTGCACCCTATTTTTTAATATGTGCTAACAATAGGAAAAATGACATTCCATATTGGTTATCTCATGGCACTTCTGGCCTAAGCCAAGAAAATTAAGTGACTGTCAATCCTTAACGATATGTATTGCCTAAGATGTCTAATTGTTTCAACTTTAAACCCTGGCAACTGAAGCCTGTAGAAGTCACAAACTTTGGGTACATGAAACTGAGTCCTCCTAGGGTCACTCTCACCATGGACGTTCAAGAAAAACACCTGCATACAAGCATGTAGAGAACAACAAAAGCAGCATATAAAAAGCATTCCTCTTGTGATACAGACTAAGTTCCACAAAATGAAGGGAAGGAAGAGACAAGAGTGAGCTGGAGGGGCAGATTCTCATGAAGGAAGAAGACTCAAGCTGGAACTGACAGTCTTCGACTGGAAAGGCAGAAAAAAGCATTCTAGCAGTCTTGGAGGAAGAGGGACAGCATGATGACGGCTGGAAAAAGCACGCTACTTTGGGAGAGCGCTGAGGAAACACCAGTCTCCCTTAAAGGAGATCAACACTGAACCAACAGGGTGGCACCAAATGATGGCAGGCCCTGATTGACAGGCTGAGGAGTCTGAACTTAATCTTATTGAAAAATAGGGTTACATTTGGGTTTAATACCAAAAATGATTTTAGGAGATTCTTCTGGTAGATTAATATGCAAGATGCATTGAAATTCAAAGGGCTGAGATTGGTGAAGATAAACAGAACACCTCAGTATTTTCCAAGCACAGCTCCCTGAATACAACAGGCACTGAAAAAATGTGAAGGTTTTAAAAATGAACATTCTACAGCACAATACACACCTTGGTATCATTCTGACCTGAATGTCAAATTAATTTTACAAGTCAAATAATTTATAAAAAGGTCTGTCAGCTCTTAAATATTAATGTTTTAAATATTAAAGTTTACAGTAGAAAAGCTACTGACATAGAAAAGCTAATTAGTAGAAAAGCTAATGACATACCCAAGAGATTATATATCCATTTATGCTAGCTTTACGGAGAGAGGCAACATTCACAGTTTTTTTCTCCTGAAAAGAATTACTTATATAGTCTAAATCTAATGAAAATAAAAAAGAGTTAATAAATAGTTAAGACAATGTTTTTAAGATTCTTTTTCTTAAAATGAATGTTAATGCCAAAACGGATGGTTTGGGGAGTTGTTTTGTTTTGTTTTGTTTTTTTAAACCATTATTTGGCATAAAAGAGAGGACTGCTGGAGGTTTGGAAGTAGGATTATCCTCAGGCTTCCTGACCTTGGAGTAAAGTATAGCAATAACCCTAATAACTACAGGTAATACATACTTTGCAGCTGAAAATCTGACTTCCCATTATTACCAGTAATCACAATTAGAGAAACATTTAGAATTTAGACAAATTAGGAAATCAGCAAAAAACACAAGCAGCTGAAAAGGGTTTCACATGCTAAAACAAACCTTTTTCCCCACAGATAGTTTTATTTAGATAGAATTCATCAGTATAAGAATAATATTTGTAGTATGAAGAAACATGCTTTGCAAAATTAATATTGTAGCAAGTGATATTTTAGTTGATTTAAGCATAAATAACAATGTATCAGTAAATGAATTAAGTCTGACTGAATATAACCCATATTACTAACACTTGTTTCTTAGAACACATATAGCCTCTTCCTGTTCACTCAAACCATGTTACCATATGTACCAAAAAATACATATTTCTTATACATTGTTCTCTGCTTAAGACTTTTCATTATGTCACTATCCTTTCCCCCAATCAGGATAAAATTTTGCTATTTCAGAGTATTAAGATCAATCAGGTTCCACTGATATTAATATTCTGTACGTTAGTATTCTGTATGCAGAGATTAGGGTCTTCTGCCCCTTCACTACTGAATACGGAGAAAGTTTAACAGTTTAAAATATTTAGGGGTTTACAGCTGTAAGTATGCCTTTCAAATGGTATTTTTTAATTTTTAAAAATATGACCAATAACTAAACTGATCCTACATAGCAAAAGCATAATACAGAACAAGTCATTACCACTAGAGAGCCTCTGACGACACAGTCACATTTGAAATAATCCCAAATTGAGGTTACCAGACGAAATCTTATATGACCAAGTGTAATGGTTCAAATTAATCTGTTTAGTTTTAATTTCATCCATCTGCCCACAAAATAACCCAAGCCTTACTAATCTACTTTTTTTCTTGTGCTGCAGGAGTCCTTTTCTTTAAAATAAACTATCAGAGCAGTTTCTTAAACAATATGAAATCAGTCACCTACCTTACATGAAACTTTGAAGGTTGTTTACAGTCCTCTTAATGAAAATGTAAGCGCCTCACCATACAATCCTCCAACAATATTAAATAAATACTCTTAGAGTCCATTACTACAACTGGCCTATAAGAAATGCTGTTCATTGCAGCAAAAATGTCAAGCAAGCCATTTTACAGGTTTATGTGATGCGCTATACATTGCAACCATAATTTTTTTGGAAAGAAAGATTCACTTTGAGATGCAGCAGAAAAGCCCAAGAAAGCAAAAATCTGTACCCAACCTGCACCCCCCCCCCACCCCCAACAAAAACCTGCAGTGGGGGAAGAAAAGAAAGGAAAAGTTTCAAAGAAAATAAGGTCTGGCTAAAAGGAAATAAAAGCGTATCAGAGTCTTCTTTAAAAAAAAATGGTTGAATCTGAATTATTTCAAGCAAAACAGACCCTGATCAGCTGGGCTGTGAGAGATGACTTACAGAGCACAGCTACAGCCCCAGACTCGAACATGAGACATTCTTCCTTATGCCTAGTTTCCACTATGAGGCTGAAAGGTGGAGGATCCAATTTGTGATAGATCCGAAATCCTTTGCTGAACGCCATTCTCCTTTCTTCCGAGGCAGCCCTGTGAAAACCAAGCAAAGCAAATCAAATGAAGCTAATGTTTCCTTCTGCAGCAAGGACTGCAAGGCATCCAGAAGTCCCTCCCTGCCAGGTTTTGATGGGGGGTGGGGTAGTAAAAAAAAAGGGGGGGGGAAGCTTGGGGAGAGAATGGTTGATTCCAAAAGATAAGTCGTCACTTAATTTTACCGAAAAGCAAGAGGAAAAGCTACCAATTCTCACAGCAAGGCAAGACAGGGTTTTATCACTCCAAGTCCATGAACGGTTTGGTGAAGATGAGTTTCCCCTTTACTTAATGTTTACCAAAAGGAAACATTTTGAGCGTATTTCGCTCGGAGTTGTTTATCAGCTTCCTGCTTCAGAATTTGTCAACTACGTTGAAAGGGAAACGATTCGGAAACTTCAAGCCGATCCTCTGCGGGGCAAGAAGAGGTAGGTGCGAAGGAAGGTTAACAAGGCTGATTCAAAGCGCCTTAGGGGGCGAGAGAAGGGAAAGGATTATCCGACACAACGGGCTCTCCCGGGGGCGGCGGTGAAGGGCAAGAGCAGCGGTACAGGTTACCGCCGCCTCCAGCCCAGCGCCAGGGCACCGCCGGCTGAGGGGTCCGCAGGCAGCAGCCAGTGGATATGAACGGCCACCCGGGAAGAGTCACGAGTCGGGACATGGACCGGACCGAGGCTCCTCTGGGGTTCCCGGCAGCCGACCGCCCGGAAAGCGGCTCCTTCCCAGGGGGACAGAAGTGCGGAGCAGCCCGATCCCTCCATTATACTCCAGAAGAGATGACCAGGCGCCCAAACCGACTCGGTGCCTTTCCCGCGGGCAGGCTGACAGCCGCTGTCACCTCTGTCCCCCGCCCGACGCGGCGCCCCGCACAACCGGTGGTCTCCCAACCACCCCGCCTGTCCTCCAGTACCTGGCTGCCCGCGGTCGCCGCTCACCGCTCCCGCCCAGGCTGCGGAGGTGGAGACTGCTTCAGGAAGCGCCGGCCCGCGCGCCCCGCAGCCGGTGCGTCTGGCCGCTGCCGCTCCCCGCCCCCCCCACCAGCCGGCGGCTCACCTCTTCCTCCGGCTCCTCCTCCTCCCTCTTCCGCAGCCGCCGCCGCCGCCACAGCCGCCCGAAGCGTCACTTCCGCTCCAGCAGGCCCATCTCTTCCGCATGGCGCCGCGGCCGGGGGCGGAAGGCCCGCCCCTCGCGGGGAAGGGCGGGGCGTCGGGGGGAGGTCCCGCCCCCTCTGCGCTGCCCTGCTGGCCAGGTAGCCGTGGCTGCCCGCCGCCTCCACGCGCAGCGACCTTCTTCTTCTCCTCGGGCGGCGTGTTCTCCAAGCTGCAGCTGCGGGTCCCACCGCTGAGGGTGCCGGGAGAGGGAGGATGCGGCCTCCCCGGGCCCCTCGCGTGGGCTTTTCAGAGCTTACCAACCACGGGGAGGGACTCAGGGGAAAAGCTTTGGGGGCTGGGTATTGATAGGTGCCCAAGAAGGGTGTCAGGACCACCCCCTGCCTCCCCCACCGGCCTAACTGGCTGGGGGGAGGCTTCGGGACAGTCAGGACGCTGGGCAACAGGGCAGCGCCTGAAGAGCTGTCCATGGTGTCTCACCGCGAACAGCGCCGAGTTCTTATTCTGAGCGTCTGGGTAGGTAACAGGAAGAAAAACTAATGTCTGCTTTGGAACAACTGTGTTCGCTGCCTTTTCTTCTGGTGTGCTCTGGAGCTCTCAGGAGCACTATTTAAAAAGTGCTCCTTTTTCTGTTGTGCTCGTAAAATGTATATCTCAGAAATAACTAATTTTCCTTGTCAATTGCATTATTATGAACTTTCATCAGATCTTTAACCGTGGTCATTTTTAAGTCTTTTGTCATTTACAGACAATTCTGGGTGTACTCTGATGCTTTTGCAAATGTGTTCCTATAAAAGGGTTTCATCTTCAAGGAATTCATGGAAAAGACTCTGACAAGTACAGGTTTTTCTGGTAGCTGACTATACTGCTGAACTGAATGAATAAGCATTTTCAGAACTCTAATGGAAAACTGATGAATTCATAAAAGTTTTAACAAAAGATCAAGATGAAAAAACAATTAATTAATTACATGGGACTGAGTGAACTGATGAGGATGATTATAATTCTTGTGACTTGCTGTTTGAATAAAAAAAAAAAATCCCACAAGGACTCAGAGGCAAAAAATATACAAATCAATTTTCACTGCAAAGTAAAGGAGCTGTTACAGTGGAGGATTACTGGACTGAATGTCAATACTATGACATAGTATGAGTGTGTTTCATGTCTGGTAATTGCAATCATTGTTGCTTTTGTTGTCATCCATTTACAATGCTTGGTGTCAGTTTATTTATCTCTTGTAAAAATAAAATACAATGTGTGTGTGTGTGAAAAAAAAAAAAAAAAAAGAGTGCTCGGCTGTATGTACAGTGGAGTGGAAAGTCCCGAGTCAGGATCTCCAGACTCCAACATGGCTGTACTGAGGCCGAGGCAGCTATGGTCGGCACTGAATGGAGAGTAGCTCCTGCCAACCGTGTTATCTCATAACTAAAGACATCTTATCCTTTCATCCTATCCTCATTTTTCAACAAATCATGCTTCCTGGTTAATATCAGTGTGTCCCACGGACTTCTCATTCCGTTTGCACTTAGTAGACCTAAATGTGGGAATGAAGTCAAAACCCAGAGGGTCAAAAGGAATTGAAAACCTGAAGAACTCAGCACCCCCAGGAAACTGTTTCCTCTTGCCTTTGCTCTTTCTTTGCCTCTTCCCCTTCTTGCTTTTATTAACAGCAAAAGCAGAATTTAAATTTAGCATATTGCACAAGATCATTTCCCCCTCCAGGCCCTGTCATGTGGCTTGATTTAACATTTCTTCATCCATTTTAGAGAAGCTGGACCCACCCTGGTTTCAGGATACTACAGTAGCTATAGTTCATTAGAAAAGAAACCACTTCTTTTATAGAAGGAGATACGCAGAGACACAGGTTTAGTTCTGAGAACTGGAGGGGATTTCTCTCATTTAATATGTTCTATCTCCTCAGAAAAACTGTTTTGCTCTCGGTAGTGGTTACTAACAGCAGCCTCAGAATTAAACTCATTAAGATACTCTACTGGTCCATGCTTGCTTTTTTTTTTCCCCCCCACCTCCAGAAGAACCCATTTCAATTGGAGGTTGCACTGGACAGAGAAAAATGAAATGGGAGCGGGTGAGAATGGATTTTTTCTTATTTGCCTTTTCAGGTATAATACTTGTATAGCCTCGAAGGAATACCAGACAGATATGCACCAGAAAAACACATGTAAGGTTATGGCTCCAGAAGATGTGTAGATGTTATTGAGTATGTTGCTTGGAAGTTGCTTTTTATGACAGCTGAGACACAGAAAAGTTAACTTGTTAGAAATTACTCAGTTTGAAGTGAAGCTGGGACCGCAAACCAAACTTGCCCACAGCAAAACTTCCTGTGCACCTGTGTCTGCGTGCGGCTGCTCTAGGAACCTCTCCTTTCTCAGAGTGGGAAATATCGGTGCTAGGCCCTTTTAGAAGTAGATGTTCTGCCTATTCCTGGTTTCTTTGGATTTTGAACTAAGGAAATTTAGGCCAGCGTTTCTTGGTTCTCGGTCTGAATTGCTGCTTTTCTTCAGGTTAAACTGGACTCTTATTAGTAGAGCTGTCAGTAGAAGGCCACAGCTTTACCAAACCCTTTCTTTTTTCTTTTTTTTTTTTTTGGTAATGGTTGGATTTTATTTTATTTTATTTTATTTTATACAGCAGGTTCTTATTAGTTATCTATTTTATACGTATTAGTGTATATGTATCAATCCCAATCTCCCAATTCATACCACCACCATCACCCACCCCCGCTTTCCCCCGTTGGTGTCCATACGTTTGTTCTCTACATCTGTGTCTCTATTTCTGCGTTGCAGACCGGTTCATCTGTACCATTTTTCTAGATTACACATATACGCGTTAATATACGATATTTGTTTTTCTCTTTCTGACTTACTTCACTCTGTATGACAGTCTCTAGGTCCATCCACGTTTCTGCAGATGACCCAGTTTCATTCCTTTTTATGGCTGAGTAATATTCCAGTGTATATATGTACATCTTCTTTATCCATTCATCTGTTGATGGACACTTAGGCTGCTTCCATGACCTGGCTATTGTAAATAGTGCTGCAATGAACATTGGGGTGCATGTGTCTTTTTGAATTATGGTTTTCTCTGGCCAAACCCTTTCAAAATAGCTTACTGTAGTCATGAAATAAGCACATGCTCAGGGTTTAAAAACATAAGGGCCATTTTATTAGTGACTGTTAAAGACTCTATTTCTTCTTTTTCTTGTCTCTCTTTCATATTTATACTTCTTTATTACAGCACTTGAAAATAGCTGGACAAATTGTCACCAAATTTGAAGAGCGTCTTTGGGCTTGGCTGACTTAAAATGCAAGTTAGGTGGTATACACAAACTTCTTAGTGAGGTCCTAAGGGCCTACAGAGATGGGCTGAGACCATCAGCCCATTGAACCTTGAAAATGAGCAATGAGGCCTGTGGTAGGATGAAAAATACCACCTCCAAAAGATATCCACATCCTAATCCCTGGAACGTGTGAATATTAATTTACAGGGAAAACAAGTCTGTAGATATGATTGAGTGAAGAATTTTGAAATTATTTTGGATTATCTGGGTAGGCCCTAAATGCAATCACAAATGTACTTATAAGGAGACAGCAGAGGGAGATTACACACACACACAGAGGCAGTGTGAAGACAGAGGTAGAGACTGCAGCAACGTGGCCACTAGCCAAGTGATGTCAGCAGCTACCAAAATCTGGAAGAGGGCAGGAAGGATTCTTCCCTAGAACCCTAGAAGGTAGCATAGCTCTGCCAATACCTTCATTTCGAACCTCTGGACTCCAGAACTGTGAGGAAATGAATTTCTGCTGTTTCAAACTACCCAGTTTGTGGTAATTTGTTACAGCATCCACAGACAATCAGTAAAACAGCCCGATAGGTGTTTCAGATAACAGCTCCAATAGCTTCAATGAATTGAAAGCAAACGTCATGATTTTTAGGGACTTCCCTGGCGGTCCAGTGGTTAAGACTCTGTGCTTCCACTGCACGGGGCACGGGTTTGATCACTGGTGGGGGAACTAAGAACCTGCATGCCCCAACCTCTCACCGTTGTGGCCTCTCCCGTTTCGGAGCACAGGCTCCGGACGCGCAGGCTCAGCGGCCACGGCTCACGGGCCCAGCCGCTCCGCGGCACGTGGGATCCTCCCAGACCGGGGCACGAACCCGCGTCCCCTGCATCGGCAGGCGGACTCTCAACCACTGCGCCACCAGGGAAGCCCTCAGTTATCTTTAATAGCTTTTTTTTCAGGTTACACAGACTAGAGCTAACCTTCATATCAGAATCTGCAGAGATCTATTATACAGGCAAGGATGACTCCTCGTTAAAGAGAAAATGGTGGTCTTTCTTGAGAGGCAACTCAACAGTAGGTTACAAATAGCATTAGCTGTTTGCTTTGAATAAGTTCATAGTAAAGGACAAGATTTTAAACTGGAAAAATAGAAATTTTGTCAGTCAAAAATATAGTAAGTTTGGGCTTCCCTGGTGGCGCAGTGGTTGCGCGTCCGCCTGCCGATGCAGGGGAACCGGGTTCGCGCCCCGGTCCGGGAGGATCCCGCGTGCCGCGGAGCGGCTGGGCCCGTGAGCCGTGGCCGCCGGGCCTGCGCGTCCGGGGCCTGTGCTCCGCAACGGGAGAGGCCGCAACAGAGGGAGGCCCGCATACCACACACACACACACACACACAAAATATATATATATATATATATAGTAAGTTTGAGAGCAGAATCACTGTGAGAATAAAACAAACAAAAACTTCAAAGACTGAAAAGTTGCTCACACATACCAGAGTTAAGAACATTGCAACTGGAGCAAACAAGGGAATTGTATGTGACAGTAAGTTTGAGAGCAGAATCATTGTGAGAATAAAACAAACAAAAACTTCAAAGACTGAAAAGTTGCTCACACATACCAGAGTTAAGAACATTGCAACTGGAGCAAACAAGGGAATTGTATGTGACAAAAATAGTTTTCAGTTGGAAAAAGAAACCAAGTCAAGAGAGTTAAGATGGTTTGTTTTAGTGCCACACAAGGATTCTTGTGGAAAGCAAAGGACCAGAGCCATAACAGGGCTTGGCCTTCCTGAGATCAGGGCTGTAGGATGTTCACTCTGCAACATGGCTCTTGGTCCCTAAGCAGCAGGCACCTCTGGAATTTCAACATCTAAAGGTACATGTAAAAGGTAAGCTTTCGTGGTCAAAGTGCTTTTGTAAAGTAGCTTAAAATGGTTTCTACAGGATTTGTCAAACTTTTTATCATTTACCGTGTATTTTGAATGATCAAGCATGGGGTATAAGGTACATTTTCCTAAAGATCTTTCTTTTTAAAATTTATTTTATTGAAGTATAGTTGATTTACAATGTGTTAATTTCTGCTGTGCAGCAAAGTGATTCAGTTATACACATATATACATTCTTTTTCATATTTTTTCCATTATGGTTTATCACAGGATATTGGGTATAGTTCCCTGTGCTATATAGTAGGACCTTGTTGTTTATCCATTCTATATAAATAATGGTTTACATCTGCTAAACCCTAACTTCCAATCCACCCCATCCCCCCGAACTTGGCAACTACAAGTCTATGTTCTCCATGTCTGTGAGTCTGTTTCTGTTTCATAGATAAGTTCATTTGTGTTGTATTTTAGACTCCACATATGTGATGTCATGTGGTATTTGTCTTTCTCTTTCTGACTTACTTCACTGCTATGAACATTGGGGCGCATGTATCTTTTTCAATTATAGTTTTGTCCAGATATATGCCCAGGAGTGGGATTGCTGGATCACATGGCAACTCTATTTTTAGTTTTTTGAGGAACCTCCATACTGTTTTCGGTAATGGCTGCACCAATTTACATTCCCACCAACCGTGTAGATGGGTTCCCTTCCCTCTACACTTTCTCCAGCACTTGTTATGTGTCGATTTTTTAGAATAATGGCCATTCTGACCAGTCTGAGGTGTAGTACCTCATTGTAGTTTTGATTTGCATTTCTCTAATAATTAACGATGTTAAGCGTCTATTCATGTGCCCGTTGGCCATTTGTATGTCTTCTTTGGAGAAATGTCTATTTAGGCCTTCTGCCCATTTTTCAATTGGGTTGTTATTTTTGTTGAGTTGTATGAGCTGTCTGTCTATTTTGGAAATTAAGCCCTTGTCAGTCGCATCATTTGCAAATATTTTCTCCCAGTTCGTAGGTTGTCTTTTCATTTTATGGTTTCCTTTGCTGTACAAAAGCTGGTAAGTTTGATTAGGTTTCATTTGTTTATTTTTGCTTTTATTTCTATTGCCTTGGGAGATTAACCTAAGAAAGCACTGGTATGATTTATGTCAGAGAATGTTTTGTCTACGTTCTCTTTTAGGAGTTTGATGGTGTCATGTCTTATATCTAAGTCTCATTTCCCTAAAGATCTTTTAAAGTAAGAGCCCGGGAACTGGTGGACCACAGTATACATTCCGAGAAACTCTGTGCTAGGCATTCTCATCGTACCGGATGATTCTAACCTCTGAGCCTCTGCTAGAGTTAGCGCTGACAGGGCAGGGAGGAAGCCAGTACAAATAAATTACCGGGGCCCGGAGGTCCAGAAGCAGACCATGGGCCGGTCAACACTGCCTATTAATACCAATCCCATATAGCAATTTTTAGCCTGTCTGCCTTTGCTGGGCAATCTGTAGTCACTCTCAGCAGCTGTGAACCTAACACCCATAGATAGTTTAATTGTTCTCATTTTCATTTACTTGACACCACAGACCAGAGTGTTCTTTGCCATAATCAGGGAATGGCAACACTCCCTTTAGTATATGGATATTACAATGTTAGAAATTAGGAGAGTTATTGTAACCGTAAAGAACCACTACAATGTAGCAACTGACGTTTTCATATTGTATTTTGCAGCTCTAAAACACTTGACCATTTTTAGGAGGATTTCATGATTTCAAGGGAAATGAGCATTTAAAACAGAAGTAGGCATTCGTCCACACTCACTGAACTATACATGTTTACAGAGGGTGAACTTTACACTTTATAACTCATACCTCAATAAACCTGTCTTTAAAACAATTAGGGGGCTTCCCTGGTGGCGCAGTGGTTGAGAGTCCGCCTGCCGATGCAGGGGACACGGGTTCGTGCCCCGGTCCGGGAAGATCCCACATGCCGCGGAGCGGCTGGGCCCGTGAGCCATGGCCGCTGAGCCTGCGCTCCGCAACGGGAGAGGCCACAACAGTGAGAGGCCCGCATACCGGGGGCGGGGGGGCGGGGAGAAACAAAAAACAACAATTAGGGAACTCTACATTTTAGTATATTCTCACGAGGAAAGTACTTGCTTGAAGACTTGTGAAATTCTTGGCCAGTTCTGGGTGATGAGGTTATCACTGCAGACGACCATGGTTCAAATCAAATGAAGCCCTCTGGGAGATGATGTGAAACCTGTTTTCCTATGAGATTAGGAAGCCCGTGTGGCAGACGTGAAATCGTGCCTTAGATTTTCTACAAGAATCTGCTCGTACAGGCCATGCTTCCCAAGAACTGCTCTCCACCAATTACTGAGCGTGGTGGGATACAAAGGCAGGCCAGCTCCTGGAGACATGAAACTCCTCGGAATCGTTAACTTTGTATCGAGGGCTCTGTCAGCCTTGCTGGAACTTTCTTCGAACCGCACCGATGTCTGACACCTTCTTTCATTCCTTCCCTGCCTCACAACCTCTCAGCACTAAGGCTCTGCCAGCCTCCTCCCGCCCCCGTCCTTTGCCCCTCATTGTCATTCCCTGCCCCAAATCTCTTGTATCAATATACCTAACGCCATCTCAGAGACTGCTCCCCAGATGACCTGAACTAACGCACTGGGGGATTTATTGTCCCCCCTCCTTACTTTGGCTGAGGGTTGCTCCCAGGGACATTAGGCAGTGGACACTCCAGCCTGTAGCACAGGCCAAGAGAAAGCCCTCAGGCGGAGCTGCAGGTCTATGCAGGACACCATGGCATCAATAAGGATAGGGATCACCATCCTCACCTGGTAGAACAGCAGTCACAGTTCCTTATGCCTGTGGTTTATGTTGTCTCAATAAAATAACTTTCCTTTTCAAAAACCTTCCTCATCCATTTTGGAAGTATTCTGGAAGACTGCGCCAAAAGAAAAAACGGCAAAGACAAAACCTCAGCTTTATTAAAATGTCACCCTCTGAATTCATCTTTTGACAATTTCCTTCCTAAGAAAGAATGTCCTTTAGCTATTTCAGAGATAAAAAACTTCGGGCTGTGGAACGAAAACCACTTGTTTTATGCACAGTTCTATGCTAAATTCACCTTACATCAAGGTCCTAGCGTGGCGTTCAAACTCACTCCTAAAAGTAAAACAGCCTGATGGATTTCACGTGATGAAAAATCTGAGTTTACTTCAAGAGTCCTTAAAAGCAGATATAGGAAAAGTAATCGGTTCAATGCGTTTGGAAACACAAATTTAAGGCACAAATGATGTGCATGTCATATATATATGCGAGTTTATATGTTTTAGTCCATTTGAGAATAAGTGTTCTATTTTAATTCTATTCAGCAGGCCACTGAGTTGTAACAAAAAACTCATCCAGAATGACTCTGTAGGGATAAGCAATGATCCTACACTAAAGATAAAACTGACAGAGCAATTAGAGTGCATGACACTGTTCTAAATATTATTTGACTTGACCAAGGGTACACATGCTAATAGTCTCACTAAATGAGTCATTTGAAAGGCTCCAACTAAAATTAGTCGCCAGCCAAATACAACAAAGGTTCTATTTAAAAATTAATTTAATGCTTGGCTAAAAGCTTAATTACATATATAATTATCAAACAATAGTCCTTAATTTCCAAAAAGTTCCTCTTTTGAAAATCACAGAATCAGAAAGCATAAACTTTAAAACAAGTTCTCTGAATATTTACAACATGGTATAAACATTACAGAAGACCATGGATATTAAACTGCTTGGGTGTAGCTAATCGGCAAGGCGTGTTCTTTATTGCATATCATAACTCACATATGTGAGATTTAAAATATAATGCTAGATTACTAAAATTCAAATGCATGTATTTTTTTAAGCTGGTCAGGGAGTAAAATCATGAATGAGACAGGACAGTCAGCCCCAAACCATGCATTAGGTTGTGGATCGAGTATTTCCAAAAATGAAACTTCTATGTTCTTTTCAAAAACCTATGTTGCATATATTTATTTAGAGCTCACATTAAACGTACAGTTGACTGTAATGCTAACTCAAGGAAGAAAAGTTCACCATTCACCAATGACTAAGTCCACACTCAACTCTCAATTTTAAGGCAGCACAGCTACAGTGATAGCAACTGCTAACCAAAAGGTGACGAATACTTAGTCACTTGCCAGCCCTTCTGTTGCAACAGTGTAGTAATTTCCCTAAGACAATTTGCTATTGAATAATTTTCTGCTGTTAAAAGGCTTACTCTGTAGAAAAACACCACAAATTTCCAGTGTGAAAGTAACTCCATGGTGGTATAAATATATATATATATATATATGCATAATTATACAATATACACTGCACACATTGTTTACAGAGACCAATTAGCTGAGAGGGTTAATTTAAATGACCATATAAAATACTTCTGTAAACAAAGTATGACAGGCAGTAAGGAAACCATTCACAGACTTCCTAGAAATAATCTGAATTCCTTTCATTCCGAAGAACTCGCATTTAAGGACACAGTATTGAATATTAATAATGTTCTCTGTATTAAAACAAGAGTCAATATTTTACAGTTTAAGAAACTTTACATATATACAAAATTTTTACATTGGGAATGGTATTAGAACAAATAGGCTTCTTTTCAGTCTCATAGATCTATTTTCCTTCGATCAAAGACTTAAATTCTTTCACATTGTGGTCACTTGCAACAGACATAGCGTGGTCCAGAGCTCGAACACTTGCAAGGAGTTTTACTATCTGTTTTATGTTTTCCCTAAAGGAGAAAAAAGGAAACACAGATCAGCAGGTTACAGCATGTGGAAAAAAAAAACTGTCCATACTAAGAAAAAAAAACCTGCCCATGTTTAAATGCCCCGAAACAGAGGGCCCATTTTCAAAAATAAAAACACCCCAAAATCTCATTCAGATCCATGATTTTCATTAATACCGAGAAAGGAGAGAAAGCACTCTATTGCCTAACTTAACTACTTCAGAGCCCTGCCTCCCATTCCTTCCCAAACCAGAGTCCTAGCTCTCCTGGAATACACCTGGAACACAAATTATATTCGTGGGTATTCATGACCAATTCATCAAGATCCAGAGTAATTTCCACTCCTCCAAAATTCACTCATCAAGTAGAACCTGGCTTCTTTCATCACCCAGCTAGAAGTCATTCTCAGTAATCCTCAAATTTTAGCATACATCAGGATTACCCAGAAGAGTGCTAAAACACAGATCCCAGGCCCCACCTTCAGAATTCTGTTCAGTAGGTCTGGAGCAGGGCCTGAGAATTTGCATTTCTAACAAAGCTCCCACGTGATGCTGCCAGGAACTACTTTTAACATTTACAATAGTTTGAACCACTTGGGAGAAACCACACACAATGTGACATTATTAGCTGTCTCTTCTCTACAAAACTGTAGTAAGCACCTTTTAGGGAAGGATTATAATTTTTAAGATTTTGTGACTCACACTCATAAAGCGGAACCTACTTTATGTGCACTGCACACGGCAGGTGCTTAAACAGCTGTTGCAATTCTTTTCCTTAGAAAAGTAAATACTGTTTGTTGATATTTACTCCCAAACAAAAACACTGTTACATATATAAATCAAAGTTTAAAAAAAAGTGAAGTGAATAGGATTTATCTAGTAAAAACCAACACATTGAGAAGAAATATTAGTGCCAATAAATAACAACCAACACCAAAATGACATGTTAAGGATGAAATAAAAATATAAACCAGGGAATTCCTGGTAAAGTAAAATATAGGGTTTCCCTGGTGGCACAGTGATGAAGAGTCTGCCTGCCAACGCAGGGGACGTGGGTTTAAGCCCTGGTCCGGGAAGATCCCACATGCCGCGGAGCAACTAAGCCTGTGCGTGTGCCGCAGCTACTGAGCCTGCGCTCTAAAGCCTGTGAGCCACAACTACTGAGCCTGCGTGCCACAACTACTGAAGCCCGCGTGCCTCGAGCCTGTACTCTGTAACAAGGGAAGCCACCCAATGAGGAGCCTGCGCACCACAACGAAGAGTAGCTGCCGCTCACTGCAACTAGAGAAAGGCCACGCGCAACAACAGAGACCCAGAGCAGCCAAAAATAAATAAATTGATGAATTTAAAAAAAAAGAAAGAAAAGAATCAAAATAAAATAAAAAAGTAAAGTATAAACACCTACTGAAAACATTTTTTGAAAGGTTCTTTTTATTTATTTATTTATGTTTATTTATTATTTTTGGCTGTGTTGGCTCTTAGCTGCTATGCACGGGCTTTCTCTACTTGCGGCGAGCGGGGGCCACTCTTACTTGCAGCGCACGGGCCTCTCACTGTGGTGGCCCCCACTGTTGCAGAGCATGGGCTCTAGAGCGTGGGGGCTTCTGTAGATGCGGCGCGTGGACTCAGTAGTTGTGGCTCATGGGCTCTAGAGCACAGGCTCAGCAGTTGTGGCGCACGGGCTTAGTTGCTCCGCAGCATGTGGGATCTTCCCGGACCAGGGCTCGAACCCGTGTCCCCTGCGTTGGCAGGCGGATTCCCAACCACTGCGCCACCAGGGAAGTCCCTGAAAACATTTTAATAATACTAAACCTAACAACTAAAGACTCTAGATCACTGTTTCATTCAATAATTACAAATAATTACCTTGCATTTCTTTTCTCCACATCAGAGCACCCGATACTGTTTCTGTAAATTGTATCTGCTAAGTGTACAAGGTATCGACAGAAGTTTTCTAACTGAGAAATAGTTCTTTCTCCTTTCAGATTCATGAACCACTGCTTGGGGAAACAACTGATCACCTATGAAGAAGAAAGATGTAAACAGTTAAAACAAAAATAAATTACAGCATCTAAAAGCTGGGTCTAGATAATGCCTATAATGTATTTAACTAGAAGACTTGCTATTGAGCAACTCATTACTTAGAAGGGATATTCTTTTAAACCTGATTTTCTACATAAACTATACAAATACACCTAGATATACCCTAATTTTAAATTTCAATACGTAGACGCTCAAAGCAAAAGACAGATAACTTCTCCGATATTTAAGTAAATTAGGGACATAAAATTGATAACCAATTGCTTCATTTTCCAGTCTTCCAGAAAGCCCTAAATGAACTGAACCGTCCTTTATCAGCAGCTTTTGATGTAAAAACATGTATAGTATAAGTACCAAACTGCAGCCTCTCCCCATGCTGAACAGCTCAGTAAGTAGGCATCCTTGCTGGCAGGGGGAGCCGTGCTGGCCCAGAATGGAGTGAAGAGGGCACCACACGGGAGGGGCAGCCTAGGGCAGGAGCCCAAGCAGGACGTGAACAGGGCATGGTGGCAACCTGGCATGGGGTGCCAAAACCCGGGCAAGGGGAGGCTGTTTCCCACCCGGGAGAAAGCAGCCAGTGGGTAGAGACAGCTCCCCACCAAAGAACCCTGGGATGCTTGGAGAAACAACTGATTCCAGAGCTGGGCCAAGCAGGTACAAGATAAGCCTGGAACATCGTGTGCCAGAAAGCAAGAAAGTGCTCCCCCCAAATTAGAGGACATGCCACAAGGTCACAGAGGTCAACTTGAAGGGACTCACACTAATGAAGTCTAGGACAATTCCTGACAAAGACGCAAAATCTGAAATCTATTCATGAGAGAAGATCAGACAAACCCAAACTGAGGGACCGTCTACAAAATAACTGGCTTATCATCTTCAGAAGTGTCAAAGTATGAAGGTCAAGGAATGAAGCACTCTTCCAGATTAAAGGAGACTAAAGAGACATGACAATTAAATGCAAAGGATGATCTGGGAATTTCTTTTGCCAGTTCCTGTGGGTATTATTGAGATAGCTGATAAAACGTGAGAAGGGGCCTAAGGATTAGGTAACAGTAATATATGAATGTTAACTTCCTGATGTTGATGGTCATATTGTAATCATGTACAAGAAAATCCACGTTTATAGGAAACAGGCACAAAACTATATGAGGGTGAGGGAGTATAATGTCAGAGAATTACCCTGATGTGGTTAGGTCGAAAAACTGTACTGTACTTGCACATTTTCTTTAATCATATGATTGTTTAAAAAATAGTTTTAAAAATTATCAAAACTGTGTAACTTACGTATATGAAGTAAAAAAAAAATTAACTAAAATTATTTCTTAAATGAGAAAAGAGACCATTTCTTTAGTAACACTTAAAATAGCATTCATTCAACTGTAAAAAAATTATCCCCCAATTAAAACTTTCGTTAATACCTATACAAATATTGATATAGATAGATGGATAGAAGGACAAATATACACATATCCAACAGTACAACTTTTTATGTAAAAAATGCTAAGGGGAGATTGTCAACATTACACCAACTTCGATAATCAAAGGGGTTTTCATGAAATTCTCAAATCTCTTCAAACAAAGAAAACTTAATCCATCTTAACTCGTATGCTTTAAAAACTACAATATGTGTCATTTCACTCACATTTTGGGCTTTTTTGATGCTGTCATCGCCATATTCTGAATTCTGAAAAGCCATGAGAATGTATCTATTTAATAAACCGTCTATTGATAATTCCTGAAGAGTTTTGTTTGAGAAAATGCCATACCATTGAAGAAAATTCCCTAAGAGCTGGAAAGAAGAAAAAAATTATTTTTTCCCCCAGTTTTATTGAGATACAATTGACATGTAACATTGCGTAAGTTTAAGGCATACAACATAATGATTTAAATATATATTGTGAAATAATCACCGTAAGTTAACATCCTTCCCCTCACACAGTTACAAATCTTTTTTCTATTCTCTTAGCAACTTTCAAATATACAATACACTATTGTTAATTACAGTCATCATGTTGTACACTACATCCCCAGAACTTATCTTACAACTGCAAGTTTGTGCCTTTTGATCCCCTTTATCCAATCTCCCCACAACTCCCCACCTGTGGCAACCACAAATCTGATTTGTTACTAGAAGTTTGGTTTTTTGAGAAGGAAAGGAAATGGAGAGGCAATGTAAAGCAATTAAATTAAGTACAAAGTAAATTACTTACACAATACAACACCTTATGAAATACCCTGGACCACGTCTTGCCAAAGCACTAATAAGCAGTTTTGAAGGGTCTGAATGTTTCTGATAATGACTGAGGTTAACTAAAATTTAAATAGCCACATGGAGCTAGTAGTTACTATAGTGGACAATGCAGATACAGAACATTTTCCATCATAACAGAAAGTACTGGTGGGCAAATGATGATTCTTAGATAAATGTCCTCCCTTGAAAATCATGCCTAAACCAGTCCTATGACCCTGCAAAAAGATGGAAATTCTCTTTTTGACTACCACATTGCATGTTTACCAGACTTCATGAACCTGGATATTGGAACTACTTAAGCTCAATACATGTAAAATGGAAGTCCCCCCCCAATTCCACCATAAAATTCTAAGTTCCCAGTATTTCTCATCTTAGGAAATGGCAACACTATCCAACAAACCAATCAAGCCAGAGCCTACATGAGCCTTATCATTCTTGACCTCTCCCTCAAGTTGTCGAACCCCACCTCTCCCCAGTCTGCACCTTTCTCTCAGTCCTTGCTGCCGTGCCCCTGATCGAAGCTGCCGTCGTCTCTCTGTGGGCCCTGCACTGATTCAACTGACTATGAGCAACGGCTCTGGTCTAGTTTTTCTCCAGCATGCCTCTGTGAGAAAACTAAAACCTACAGAAAATGATCTGAGTGACTCCTTAACATAATTTTCCCAAGGATGGTACAAACTAGTACCATTCTAGTTGCATACGCAATGGAGGCCTTAGGGCATCAGGTATTAATTCTTCCACAGAAACCCAGTTGAGAAGACCTGCTCAAGAGTTTGACTGGCCTGGGTTAGACTCCCATCTCCACCACTTAACAAAGGGATGAGCCTGGGCAGGTTATTCCATGCCTCACTGTCCCATCAGCAGAGTCAAGCTCATAGGGCTGCTGTGAGGATTCAACGAGATAATCTATGTGAAGGGGTGTGCTACAGTGCTTGGCACACAGTGAATATGTAATAAGTACTAATTTCCATTTTCATTATTACTATCTTCACCTACTTCATTTCATTATCCCCACACAGAAGCCAGAATATGCTAAAAAGGGCAATATTTTCATGTCACTTCCCTACTAAAAGCCCTTCCACAACCCATATAAGAGCAAATGATTCTCAGCAAAGGTACAAAAGCAATTTAATTTTAAAAAGGATAGTCTTTTCAACAAACTGTGCCGGGACAAAGGAACTTCAAGGCCTCATGCCCTATATAAAAATTAACTCAAAATGGATCATAGACTTAAATGTAAACCCGGAAACTGTGAAATGTCTAGGAGAAAGGATAGGAAAACAACTCTGTGGCCCTGTATTAGGCAAAGATTTCTTAGATGTGACACCTAAAGCACAACTCATAACAGGAAAAAATAGTAAGTTGGACTTCATCAAAATGAAGAACTTCTGCACTCTTTAAGACTGTTACCACATGGGCAAAAGATCTGAACAGATACTTCATCGAAGAACATATACAAATGGCAAGTAAGCACATGAAAACATGCTTGGGCTTCCCTGGTGGTGCAGTGGTTAAGAATCCGCCTGTCAATGCAGGGTACATGGGTTCAAGCCCTGGTCCGGGAAGATCTCACATGCCGCGGAGCAACTAAGCCCGTGCGCCACAACTACTGAAGCCCGCGTGCCTAGAGCCCATGCTCCGCAACAAGAGAAGCCACCGCAATGAGAAGCCCGCGCGCTGCAACGAAGAGAAGCCCCCGCTAGCCGCAAGCAGCAACGAAGACCTAACGCAGCCACAAATAAAGAAATAAAATAAATAAATTTATTTTAAAAAAAGAGGAAAAAAAAGGAAACATGCTCAACATCATCAGTTGTTAGGAAAATGCAAATTAAAAAAATAACAAGACACAACTATACACCTAGGAGAATGACTTAAAAAAAATAAAAACCCTGACGATACCAAGGGTGGTGAGTGGTGAGAAAGAAGAATAACTAGAAGGCTAATATATTGTTGGTTTAGAAAACAGCTTTGCCTAGGTATTTACCCAAGTGATGAAAACTTACATACCCAGAAAAACCTGTGTGCAAACAGGTTTATTCATAATTACTCCAAACTGGAAACAATCCAGTGTCCCTCAATTGGGGAATGGATAAAAACAAAACAAAAAAAACCTGTGGTATATCCACCATATGATGGAATACTACTTGGCAATAAAAAGGAGCAAACACAAGACAACACTGATAAATCACGAATGCATTCCGTTAAGTGAATGAAGCCAGACTCAAAAGGCTAGTTAGTATATAATTCCACTCCTAAGACATTTTTACAAAGAAAACTACAGGACAATAAAAAGGGGTGGCCAGGCTGTAGGTGTGGGCTTGACTACAAAGGGGCATGGGGAATTTGGGGGAGATGATGGAAGCGTTATACATCTTGATTTAGGGAGTGATTACATGTCTACGTGTAAATTCGAGCTCCCATATCATCTGAACCGCTCATCTCTTCCCTAATTCTAGCCATCCTGGCCTTTTCTCAGTTCTAGCATACCCTGCTCTCCCTTACCTCAGGGCCAACCAATAATCTAAACATCACTTCCTCAGGGTGGAAGGGAATCTTCTGTGACTGATCCATCAAGGTATCTGTGCCCCCTTGTCATATGCTCCCACACAACTTTGAATTTTTTTCAGAATTCATCACACCTGAGATTACTTATTTGCTACTGTCAATTGAGCTTGGTTATAAACGCCATGAAGGCTCTACTTCTATCTCAGTTCAGTGCTATATTTCCGCAACTTAGAAGAGTATCTGGTACTCTATTTGCTGTGGTTTAGTAAGGCATTTTGTTGGCTAGTTTGGACCTTACTGGAACTCGGAATACATTTTCACCTCTGCAAACATCAAACCCGAATAAACTTTTAGAATAAAATTAGTTTGTATGAAGTCAAACAAAATCTGAAGTCTTTTAGATAGCCTACAGACACGTACCTTAACTGAAGACCAAAACTGTCGTTGAAAAAACAAGTAAGGCCCAGAATTTTTATTTTCCAAGACACTAGGAAAAAAAGAGAAACACATCACTAATCAAAGTTGTGTGTTAAATGCCATCTGATTCCTAGAAGATTTCTGTAAGTAAAAGAGGTGAACGTAAGAAGTTAACTAATTTTTCAAATTTTCAAACAACTGTATTCCAGAAGATAATTTTAAAAGGTAATGGCAATTTATTGTGAGATACTAAGGGAGGACTATTTGCATTATGCTGCTTAAGGCAGCAATTTCCCCACTGAGCCACTCTCTTTGGGCTACAGGTTTATACTATGTAGGTAAAGCTTGTATTTCAAGCTATGCTTAGTTTTCCGGAGTTTAAGGAGTCTCCTCTGAAAAATAATGGAGAATATTATCATCTTTAATGTTCTTAGGAGTTACTTACTTTTTGGGATACAAGGGCATGAATACATCATCATCTAAAGTTCTCCTCATTCTCAACAGAAGTGCTTTTAGGTACACCTAAAGAGTTAAAAATAGATCATGCATTTTAATAAGGGTTACGATGAAAGTTAAATTTTAGTAAATAAAAATAAGCAATATTCCAAATCACATAGAGTATTCAATTTTGAGTGAACAGCATCTCAAATTTTTTAACTTTCCCCACTGAAGGTCCTAAGGTCTTTAATGTTTACTACTTACTCTTCATTCAGCCCTCATCAATTACCAAGCAATAAAGCCATTTAGAAATCTTCCAACCTCTTAATCTACTATATAAAGATTTAAGATCAGACCTATAATCTGGTTCCTCTCAAAATGAGGTCAGTGAAAATAAAACAATGATAAGGAGTACTTTCTCATATCTAAACAGCTCATAAGAATGTTCAGGGCGGGAAGCGGCAATCTGAAGTTCTGAAACTTTAAAAAACAATACCTAGTCATTTTACATGCTATTTAAATGTTTCACCATTTAAATTATCAATTGTTACCCGTTCCAGTAGTTTCTCTTTTCCCGAAAAAAATACAGGTCTTCAAGGCATGTGTGATTAGTCCGATTGAGAATGGGGGTGGGGTGGTGAGGAGGGTGAAAACAGTACAAATGAGAGGCTAGCTAGACTAATTACATCGTCCTTCCCAATCGATATTTTGAAATAAAAACTACTATCTCATATTTTGTATACTTCAGGTTATAAAGGACAGAGGCCTCAAGTGGGAGAATCAGATTTTCTCGTTGGCTCAGGATATAACCACTCATTCTCTCAACTCTTGCTCATTTTCAATGGGAAAGGAGAAGATAAAATAATAAATTTTAAAAAATTAAAAAAAAACCTTTCAGAGATAACAATTAAATTACCTGTGTATTTTTGTTTTCTGCATTCACTACTGAAGGATATCCATTGATTAATTTTAGAGTAATTCCGACCATTCTTGAAGTCTGTGTTGTAGAAAAGGGGTCCCACATATTTTCAGCTATCACTATTAAGAACAAAAAAAAGCAGAATGTACTGAGATACAGAAGTAAATTGCTGCTGACTGAAATCTGACGTCAAGTAGGCCCCAGCTGAGAAACGCCAATCACGATTTTTTCTTCCTCTAGAGCGTAAGCTTCAGTCTTCTCTGTCCTCCTAACCGTGGGAATGCTGAAGATTAGGCACATGTGGCGAGGGGGACGGAGTCCTGTTATTTTCTGCTTCTTGGTGAAAATAAAGACGGGGGAAGGCAGGATTTCTATATCCTAGGAGATGTTGTCCCAGCATCAAGAATTTCTAACTGAACTTGAGCTTTATTTTTAATATCAATATTTTAAATAGGTCCCTATGTCAATGATTCCTAATTTTTTTGGGGAGAAATTGATGAAAGCAATGAAACTGCTCCCCAGAAAGATGCATATCCCCCCTGAAACCGTGTATTCAGGCAGTCCATAAGAGCCTGAAATTTGCCTGTGGATCAATTACTGCCCCCAACTCCAGGCCCGCCCCGAGGTGGTCTTTACGTCCCAAGTTAAAAGATGGGTACCCTTTAGCCATCTCTGGGTCTGGGGGTAACTTTATTATCAATAATGTAATTTCTATGAGAAAATATGCTCTGATTAAAAACTCCTAAAAATAGATTTGAAAAACCCAATGTGTTTGAATGTTCAATTCAGTAATCTCTACCTGTTAGTTTAGGGAGAATCACCTTTTCCACAATGGTAGGTAACAGTGCAACGTCTACATCATCTTTTTCTTGCTCTCGCTCTTCAC
Source organism: Physeter macrocephalus (assembly GCF_002837175.3). NCBI lineage: Eukaryota > Metazoa > Chordata > Mammalia > Artiodactyla > Physeteridae > Physeter > Physeter macrocephalus. The sequence goes on from NC_041221.1 coordinate 3,784,933, forward strand.
AACCGTAAAACAGCAAAGATTCAAACCAAAGCATATTCTCAAAGTCACGACATTTTGCCTAGAAAATATTTAAAAGGTTACCCAAACATTTAAAATAGTGGCTATTTCTGCTTCTAGTCATGAAAAGAGTAACAGGAACCGGATTTAGCCTTCAGTCATAAACTAAAAACTGGACAAATATATGAAACATCTATTTTCAGACAATGGACCACAGGCAGCATAGGACCATGACCCCCTGAACGAACGGAATCAAATGAGGTGAGCTCCTGGTCAGAAGAGGAGATCGGGGTAGGCAACTGCAAGCAGAGCAGTCCTGCTGAGTTAGGAGACAATCTAAGTCCAGGAAGGCCGGAACGCTAGAAGCTGTGGGGCGGAGGAAGGAGCTACACAGAAGGAGAGCTCCCAGATGCACACAAGTGTCCCCGAGCCTCTGCTGGATGCCAAGAAACACATGCACAGGGTGGGACTCCACAAGGTCTGGCAAAGAGCAATCAGGAGCTGGGAGCTGAATGGTTCCCAGAGCTTAGATTTTTTTCCTCTGTTTTCAGGGCTTCAACCTCAGCCTTCTTTTCGTTACAGTTTACATATTCAACCCAGCCCATCTCATTCATGCCCACGGCTCCATCCATATGTTGGTAGCTTCCAAAACCGTATCTTAAACATGAACCACTACATGTATACAGACAATTTGAGTTTCCTCCCTTATGTAACAGGCAGAGAGGTCCTATTGAGTCCACCTCTTAAATCTATCAGTTTATCTCATCCTCCTGATTTCCATCACCACTGACTTAGTTCAGGGTCCCATTTCACATCTTCCTCATTGAGCTTTCCCACGATGTTCTGTTTTTCTGGAATCAAAGAACCAAGTTCTTATTCATTCATGTTCATATCTCAGCGTCACTACATGTAATTTTAGTTGACTGAGAAAGACACTGTATAAAAATCGAAAAGCAAGAGACAGTTCTCTTGAGAAGGGACAGAACATAAAAGGAAAGATCATAAGATTATACCCAGTGATAATGTGTCAGTTATAGCCCTGTGGGTGACCTATCTCCCCTGAAAAACACTTCGCTGAGGCTTACATCTCTAGCTTTGAGATTCAAATTGTCCAAGGCATCATGGTATATTGCCTTTTTTTTTTTTTTTTTTTTTTTAAGGAGAAAGTGTTTTTCGTTTTTGTTTTTTTAAAATTAGTTAATTAAATTTATGGCTGCATTGGGTCTTGCTGTGCACGGGCTTTCTCTAGCTGCAGCGAGCGCAGGCTACTCTTCATTGTGGTGCGTGGGTTTCTCATTGCGGTGGCTTCTCTTAGAGCGAAGCACGGGCTCTAGGTGCGCGGGCTTCAGTAGCTGTGGATTGCGGGCTCTAGAGCTCAGGCTCAGCGGTTGTGGCGCACGGGCTTAGAAGCTCCGTGGCATGTGGGATCCTCCCAGACCAGGGCTCGAACCCACGTCCCCCGCGTTGGCAGGTGGATTCTTAACCACTGCGCCACCAGGGAAGTCCAGTATATTGCTTTTCAACAGTGAGAGAAGCCACTCACCTCAAGAGGAGTCCAAGTGAGAAGCTGCAGCCTTATGAGGGGATTGAACAACTTTGGCAAGCAAAGGCCGATGTAAGCATCCTTGTAGGATGAGTAGTATTTTGAACGCCATGCTTCAAACTGGGATTTAATACAATCGATTGAACAGAAACTTTCAAGGACATCTTCAAAAACCTTGCTGGACTCTTTTGAAATGCGATCTAAAAACAACAACCAAAAAAACCCCACAGAGAATCAAAACTTAGTATGCAGTAGAAAAAACACAGTTCAAATATTTTCAGTGTTTTCTTTGTGGCCTGAGTATCATCAATAAGATAGGCTCATTAGCAAAGGAATAATTGTTAACTGCAACTTAAAAGAAAACAACCCGAGCTAAGTTTAGGTTCCAAACGTCCATCATGCAAACCACAGTGCAGGGAGTCTCCGTTTTGCGTAGTTCCAACATGTACTATTATCTGTCACCACAGTCTAAATAACACCTGTCCCCCAAAACTCAGTTCAAATTTCAAGCACCATGGAATAGTAACTGTGAGTAATTGCATAAAGTACAAACTCTGTTATCTAGCTCTTCAGTCCACAAATCACCACGTAAATAACAGATGTGTAGTTATCATTATCAGTGACCAATCATATCTCTTCTTTCAAAGTCTGTTGGTGATTGCAATAACTGACATTAGACAAGAATCAGCAATGGATGCTAGGATCTTTAAGTAAAGGTTATTTAATGCTCCATATGACTTGGAACAGCAGACTCTTTATAATGAAGAGACCTAGTCATGACAACCTACTTCTCAAGATCCATCTTAACACCACTAATAGTGGGCAACCTAACATTTGCCATCTGGTATCGTGCTGGTAACAGCATCCTGTGTGAAGTATTCTCGCCAAAAAGGCTGTAACCTGAATCTAATCAAGACTTAACTTCCAGTTTACAAGAAATATAGTGACTGGAAGAACAAGTTAAAACTATGAGGAAACAGACAAATTTAGAATGTAGGACGTTTTACAAGATAAGTGGCCTGATCTCTTCAGAAAGTTAATGCCTTAAACAAATAAAGAATAGGGGTGTGTGTATGTGTATAACGTATCATGATATTCACTAATTCTACAGAAAAAGATGTAACAACCAAGTGCAATGCAGGAACCTTGTGTGGATCCAGGTTTAGAAAACACAGAGTAAGAGAAACAGTCCCAAGAATTCTGGGTGGGGTGGCAGGGGGGCTGTGACGGAGGAAGACTGAATGCAGACATGATACTAAAACTTCTAGGTAATTTTTGCAGGTGTGACAACAGTGTGGCAGTTACGTAGAAAAGCATCCTTTTTTTTTTTTTTTTTTTTTTTAAAGAAGACATTAAAGATGTTAAGGTTTTTAGAGGGAAGTGCCATGATGTCTGTAAGTTAATTTCAAATGTTTCAGCAAAACACACACATATCCAAAGCAAACTTGGCTAAATGATGGTAAGAACTGCTGAATTTGGGTGACAGGTGTATATGGGTGATCACTGTGCTATTCTTTCCAATTTTCTGTACGTTTGGAAATGTTCACCGTAAAAAGAGTGGGAGAAAAAAACAAGCTTATCCAACGAAGTTCCAAAGGGCTCGCAGTCAATATAATTCCAGATAATCACAGCCAGTGGTGGGAAATAAAGACTTTTACTTGGGGATCCTTCTGGAAATGTCTCAATGTAACAGAACTAACTATTCCTCTTGCTTGAATTATTCGGGGCTCCCAAAATCAGGAATTTCCTTTAGGGCTGAATGCCCTACTGCCAACCTTTACCTTTCTAGACCAGACAGGCTGCATCAGGGCTGCCCCTGGGATCTGAAACATTTTCTTGTCACTTTAAAAATTCTGTGATTCAGAGAGTAATATCATTTATAATGCAAGTGCTAGATGAACCCCACAACAAAGTGTTACCACGAATTTTGAGAACTCATCAATAAAAATGGGTGCAAGTTTTAATAATTAAACCAAAGTGCCTAGTTCTAAAGCAGAGGCCACAAAGCTTCAAATTATTTCGTGGCAGAAACCACAGCCAAGGAGAAAGCACACTGACAGTGAATCTCATTTCCAAATAAATGTCTAACCTTTTTCCAGATTGAAATTTGTAATATCTGTAGACGTTTCTTCATCATCACTGGAAAGGCCTTCAAGGTGATCTGCCATCTTACCGGTTTGCTCTCTGGCTTGTCTACGACGAGTCCTAAATAACAAATATCAAGTTCCCAAACCAGATAAAAGAGACTCCTCCCTTCACAAACAAACCAACAGCAAGCATCTGTAGAATTACCTTCTCGCCTCCCGTTCTGCAATCCGACGTTTTGCATGCTCTTGATACAGTGCCCGATCTCGTCCAAAGGAATCAAGATTTGGTGCCATCAGAGCTTTATCTGTAAAACAACAATGGTTAAAATTAAAAGCCTTCCTTCAACAATCTTGAGGAAAGAGTTTGCACAGAATAAGCCATAATGATAGACTGCTTTCTAATCTCAACAGCAGGATTCTGCAGTAACCGATAAACCGGCTAGTCTTCTAGTTTAGAGCAAGTCTCAATATTAATCTGTGTTCCCACACAAAGGAAGAGAAATATAAATGGAGAGTTCAACAACACCACACAAATGCAAATGGGCTTAATCCCCGTTCTTATGTCTAAGTAACAGAGCTAGTTTATGCTCTCATGATGACCAAATAAATTAAAAATCTAAATTACTTGTGTAAAGGGAAAAATAATACATTACTTTTTTTAAGGACGAACTTAGGCATCACATGTTGAATGATATGACAGCAGAGACATAGGTAGGAAGGATGAAAAAACAGCTTTGTGGCAGGAGTTTAATCATTTATTCTATTTCATTCTAATTTTTCTTTGTAGAAATGTATTCTCTATTACTATTTTAAGAACAAGGGCAGAATCAACATACAGACTGAAAATCACAGCTGAGAGGACCCAAGTTGTGCTTTCTCAAACCCTACTTTTCCAAGCACAGTCCCCTTATTTCTTTTTTCCCCTATTTTCCATCTCTCTTTTTTTAACTTCTAGGGCAATTTTCTAGCTTTAGCGTCCAACCTTCCTATCGAAATTTATGTTTCAGTTACCACATCTTTAGTTTCTGAGATACAGCTATCCTTCTTAGAACATTCCTTTTCTATAGCATCCGCTACTTGTGCTACGCGTAGGACCCTCCCCACACCTCCAAGGGTTTCCTCCTGTCACCTGCACTGTCTTTGTTTCCTCAGCCCCTCTGGTTCTGCTGCTTGTGTTGCTCACCATGATCATTAACTACCTCCTATGTAAGAATGAGATTGGAAATTTCGTGGCTGTAGGTGGGAGCTGTCTAACAGAGGCATCTCCATCAGATCCCTGGGTTCAAGTCAACTTTCTGTTGGGGCCCCCAGACGTTACAGTGTCTCATGGTCTTTTCTCTGGACCCACTCTCTTCCTCCAGAGAAGAATCTTCGAATCTCTTGCCTAGGGTAGAAGGAAGAGTGGGGGAAACATCTGTCTGTGATGCTTCCTCACGTCTACATTTAAGTTCTACGCTATGGAGATGTTCTGTATTACATGGGATAGTAACGAGAAGCACAAAACCCAAAGGGTGGTGGCGGGGGAGGGGGAGATCACGTGCAAAATGAAAGACATCCATTTAAGGCTTTTCCATAGTCTTTTTCCTGATATCAAAGATGTGTCACTGATAGCAGCAACAGGAAAAATAAAACCAAAAATGAGCTGGTATCCCCTTCAGTGTATCCTAACTATCCTAGATCCTACTACTTTTAAAAGTTGACTCTTTTACTGAATTTTTTCATTCATATTCCAAAATAGCTTGGATATTGGGAAGTATGTTCCACAGTTCCAATTACAAAAAAATATCAGTATAGTAAATAAGACGCCCCAGCTCTACCTCAACTGGAACTCCACTACACACCATAGATGAACTGGCTAAAAAGTCCCAAACTACACAAATGATTCCTGCCTCTTTAAGAGCTACCCTGCAGTAAAGAAATATTTTAAAGAAAATTCTCTACTATACTAAATACTTAAAATGTTATTATATTTACAGATTTTGTAAAATATATATTGAGGGAGATATAAGAGAGTAGATGACTCAAGAGATAGCCTCCTTCATTTCCGTAAGAATCATATGCAGTAACTGTGGTAGGTGTTTACAAATCTAAACAAATGAATTTCTGGCTGCATTTTTGTTTCTTTAAAAAAAGACCAGAAGAAGAATTGATACTTCAGTACCCCATGCAATTTTTCTCAGATGTTTGGCAATTAATGAATACTCCCTCTGGGACAATACTTTTCACTTTCTCATTACCCTTCACTTCTTTCCAGCTATCAATCTAATTAACATCTATCATTCAACCCTTACTTCAAATTCCATATAAGTAAATACCTCCAAATTATAAAGAACAGATTATAGGCAGGAAAAAGTATTTGATGAAATGCATGGCTCACCCAACCATTTAACTTAAAAGGAAATTACTGCCCGTCATAGGTACAATGATTACCTGTAATTTGCCCCAGAAATCTGCTTCTATCTGGATCAAAAGTGATTTGGGCGGGATGCATTAGTTATTTAGGTGCCCAAAATGGCACTAATCCAATTTAAATGTGTATGGCAAAAACAGAAGGTCAAAGCCATTCATGTGGCTTACATCTGAGTCTGACTCATCTGACGGCCATGTTACCACCTCTTTACGATGCTCCAAAACCCATCCAGCACACAGGAGAATGCTTTCTCAGGGATTCAATGTCTCTCTAACTTAGAGGACACACTATATGACAAAGCATTGTTTTCAGAAAGAATAACAGGGCCCTTTGCACTTGGAACACCTGGGGTGGTTGTTTAATATGCAGATTACTGGACACCATCCAAGACCTGGCAAGAATCTGGGGACAGGACCAAGAAATCCGCATTTTAAATTAATATCATGGGTCATTCTGATGTACACTTCCATTTAAGAACTGCTGACATCAGGACCGAAGAGATGACAAAAGAAGCCATGAGAAAATCCAATGTAGGAAAATTCCTATTACAGCATCCAAGAATATAGAGGGCAATGAAAAAGTGGAATTAAAATGTTTAAAACGTCTGGTTAAAGAATTTCAGCTCAACTATTTAATAAGAGGTTTCCAATTAATTTTGGTGTTCCATAACACACATCACAATGTAAGGAATATAAATTCAATTTCCAAATTTTTACACTAAAATTTCAAGAAGTGTTGGCAACCGACTGACTTACTAAAAAAAAAACCCCACTATATGAGGCAAACTAGAAAATACAAAAAAATTTTAAATACAAAAAATTTTGCTTTATCTAAGGGGTGAAGCTCAAAACTCCCCTAATCTTGGAGTTGTATCATTTGTTATGTAATAAAGCCCCCTCTCCCATACAGAATTTCCCAGCCCCTAACTCAAAACCTTTGTTGTGATCAACAACAGCATCTGTATCGGTGTTAAAATGTGGGGAAAATCAACTGGGGCCAAATAGGTACTGGTTTTAAGATAAAATACTGATGATGTCTTTACTATAAAGAATGAGAGAATGCCCAAAGAAGAATAAGATCGATAGACTATTAGGACATGATTTGAGTTCCTTTGCAAAGCTATATTTTCTTAAACACAATCCAAGCACATGCTAATTTTAGATCTACCTGACACAAGAGCAAGGAAATCTGTTTCTTTAAAAAGAAAAAATGCTCTGAGACGTCTAATTTTCAATTAGGATGCACTAAGTAAACAAGGTTGTTTAATGAATAATAAAAACCTTCAAGATGGACTGACTTGAATGGCTTGAAAACTCCGAAGATTCATCTTTAATATCATCTTGTCGTCTTTGGACAAGGCGGGAAGCTCGCTGTTTGTACAGCTGATGTATTGCTGATTCAAGTTCATTAATCAGTGGCACCTGTAAAAATACAACACACTCCGTAACACCAAACTCCTCAGCTGCTTATATATTTGAGGGTTCCATATTATTTCCGGATTTCTGAAAAAGTACCCTCTGGACAGAATAATCATGAATTCTCAATGAAACACAAATAGTAATTCAGTTTTATGATTTCTGGGAAACACCACTTCTTCTTTTATTCCGTATACGGAGCTATAATGTCCGGTGCCTAGTTATTGGAGCAAAAGTTTGGTTAGGTTAAACACTTTAACATTAGTAGAGAGAGTGAGTAAAGAATTGTCAGAAATTTTAGTGCTTCTTTTAGAGTAAAGTACTTGAAAGTCCTTTTTAAAAGTCCATTTTTAACTTTCTAGCAGCATGATCTCCCTTGCCAATTTTTGTAGTTTAAAATAAACCATTATTGCTGTGTAACATCAAAAGATGCAATGGCATCTTTGTGGCTTTATTACACATTTAAAACGTGAACTGCATTCATTTACATTAATATGGTGAATAAAATTTCTAGCTATCACTAACCTGTCTAAAATCAATCTATCTAAAACTCAGAAAGTTCTTCTCTTCCTATCAAATGTTTAAATTTTTCCTTATCTGTAAGTAAAATAATAAAATTCTTTGCATAAATTGTCAGCTTACAAAGTCAACAAATTTTTCCAGGTTACTAGCCACAGCTAAGCATTCACTTGGTTCACGTAGAATACAAAAAGCTTACGGAATGAGACCTAACTTAAAAGGAAAAACCAGAAAACGTTCTCTTTATAAATACCTATGCTATAACCAAATGTTATGAAACTTTCACAAAATGCTAACAACCACTACACATACCTGAGGAAACCAGAAATTCTAGTTTCCTGATGGTTAGTGCAAATGAAAAAGCACATTAGAGTTTGGGAACACTGGCACCAAGGGTTATAGCAGCGTCCTGAACTGAACAGACTGTAAATGGAAAATAAAAAAAGGCAGGTGGAATACAAAGATGTCTGTAATAAAAGCAATTTTATACACTTGCATGATCCCATTGCAAAAGCAGCAAATGTTCACAGGAAGGTCAAACTGATGGAGTTATTTTATTTTTTAATATGCCACACCATGGGCAACAATGTCCCCAAATCTGCACTAATTATCTTGGTGATACGAGCTGAGCCCACAGACTCTAAAATTAACTAGAATCGATTTTTAAAGCAATTACTGTCATGTTATCGTGACTTACACTTACCTACCCCCTCATTTTTTCAAACTGTGCAGGACTAAAGACAAATGTACCTATGCATTCCTTTAGTCCTGGAGATGATTAACACCCCTCTACTATAAGAGCTACACGCCTGAGGTTGCATCAGACAGAACCTTAATTATTCAATTTATAGTTAAAATTCCGATAACGTGATTTTCCTGTAGGACCTTAATTATTCAATTTATAGTTAAAATTCCGATAACGTGATTTTCCTGTTTAGGTAATGAAAATGCCTTTTAACAAAGCCCAGAGAAAATTCTACTGAGAATAAAAGCCCTAAAACACATTTTCAGCTATCATTCATGTTTCTTAACAATACTGATTTATCTCAAGAGTGCACCATGACAATTTCTTTACCCTCTCCAAACTGGAAATTGTTATTGACTATCATTATTTCAAGGCCAAATTTAAGACAAAGAACACAAGAAGGAAGATGACTGCAGGAAAACAAAACAATGTAAAGTTAAAATAATCTGCAAAAGAATTAAAAATCTAAGTTCAAAACCACTTAAACTTTTATAACAAAAGAGAAAAAAACAAAAGAATGTTTATAGTTTGATGGTCTTACCCTAAAACAATATTTTTATAGTATAACTGGAATATTCAAATCTATCCAATTATTCCTCAGTATTTCCAAAATGACAACTTATGACATTATTAACTCAGCAGCTGACTCAGTAAAATCAAATGCATATGAAAATGTCAAAATGAAATACTCATCTTTAAAAGGGAATTATCTACTTCTCTTTTAATTAAAATGTAGTCACTATATAATAGATATGGTTTAAGATCTGCTCCATAAACATTTATCTAAGTGACTCTGTAAAAACGTATTAGCACAGTCTGAGGGATACTTCCCTAGGAACAGGGTAATCAAGGAGAGATAAAGTACACTACTAAGTGTTTTTAAAATAGTAAGCAATTGAAAACTATATGAACTAGACATTCTACTAGTCTCTTTAACTCAAGAATGGTACAATCTAGTTGATCGTATTACTGTCAATATTTTTTAAGAGTTCAGTTTGCAATTACAAGCGTGTAAGTTTACTCAAGTAAGTTCCAAAGCAAAGACCCAGATACTTCAAGAAAAAGCTCCACAGGGACAAATCTCACTTACAAAGTATGGTTTAAGACAGAGATCCTTTCTCTAGTCACAAAAGGTTATTAGACCTGCTCCCAGCACCATGTCCCCTGGGCTCATAAGGGTTTTATTAGTAGGAAGGACACAACTGCCAGCTCCGACATTTATGTCCACTTCTCCTCTTGACTCTAGCCCCTCTGCAGTCAAACCTATGTTTCTTTCTCACCCCTGTACTTGTCACCCTAAGCCACAGATCTGCCACAAGGGATATCATAGCTTAGAATGTAGCTGCTGCTCCAGAAATCAGGTGATAAGGACAAGAACATGAATCCTTCAGAGAAGACCTGGTGGATCTGACCAGACTGGCTGGAACCATTAAGATCCATTTGGAAGACACAGTTTGGCACTGTTCTTCAGCCAGCCTTTGGCCTTAAGATACTGAAGTAATCAACGGAGATAATAAAAAGTTAAAATACTGTATGCTTACCGATTCTACGCTAATTCATATGGCCAAGAATAACAGAAAATGTGCCTTCTAATCCTGTATCACTTGAAAGTTTATAGAGATAGGATATTCAAAAGCACTTTTACTTTTTTTTAAAGAAAAGGCTGTGAAGTCCACAAATGCCTATAAACCAATGCATCAAACAATAACATTTATCTTAAAAATCAATTAAAAGGGCGTTTGAGAAAAGGATTCTGCGTGCAGCTAACAAAAAAGGCAAACAAATGGCATAATAAGATGCAAATAATTGTGCCAACTGACTGTCAGACTAAAAAAAATGAACTTGGAAGAAATGAGACCTTAACAGAAATTATGGCCAATGAATGGTTTCTGAAATGGATAAAGCACAGGCTTATTTAGATGAAAACTATTAGCAGCAATGGCAATCAACTTTATCTAGGGTAAAAAAAAGCTAATAAAATATTGCAACTTTATGCATATTTGGAATTACTTGTAGAAACAGTTTAAAGATAAGTTTAGATCTGAACCATAAAAAAGAAGATTTCATGAGTCCCTTATATTTTAATAATTCAGGACAGGCCAATAATCTACCATTAAACTAAGGCAGGATTTGCAAAAGTCTTATTTAAATATGCTTTGAATTATCTTTTTTTTGTTTTCTACAAGGCACTAGATTACCCCAAGATAGAAGGTTGTTAATGAAGTGGAGAAAATGAAGCATGACTTTTCATCACTTCTAAAGTTGAATTCAGTGGATATTTTCTGAGAAATAAAGAAATCTAGACCTCCTTAATTTTGCCTTATTCAAAGAGATTAATATTTTTGCATTCTTACCTTTTCACTGAAACACTCAAGCAAGTCTTGGACATACCCTCGCATTTCTTGCAAAAATTTATACCGTTCACCAATACCCCCAGAAGACCCTTCTAATCTTTCAATAGCCCTGGTGGAGTCCACTCGGCTTTGCAGATGTTTCTCATGCTGCTGTCGATTTGTTTTGTGCAGTTCTTTCATGGAGTCCAACCTTAAGAACAGAAAAGGATAAATATAACACATTTACATCTGAAAGTCTACGCTGTCAGGACTCTTGCAATATTTATAATAATGCATTTAGTTCCACTATTAGAATATAAAAATGCTTGGAGTGGATCTTTTCATCTGTACTGCTTTTTTCCTCAAAAAACGGCAGTTTACAGACTTCATATAAAGTTATTTGGTGGGCTAACCAAAATCTCACTGTTTTGTTTTTCCCCCCATATCTTGACTACACTCTTTCAGAGTCCAAGAGGTGCAAATTCAGCACTGTCTTCAACAAGATCATGGAGCGGTATTTTTAAAAACTTTTCGAGGCTTCCACAGAAGTAATCCAAGAAGGTAGCAGAACAAAGTATGAAGTCATCTTCTGTTTAGCTTTTGAAGATAGGCCAGTGAATCTTCTTTGCCGATATTCTGCATCTGCTACCCCAGACTACATGTTGCCTGAGGGAACGGAAAGCTAGAGGACAGGTCTTTAAGAAGTTGATCTGCCCTACCTGTCTTTAAGCTGTTTCTTTACCAAATCAATAGTAACGGGAGTCATCTCATTACTGGGAGTTTTGAAAGGGACTGTATTATCTGTTTTTTGAGATTTGGCATCGGATGATCCGTAGGCTGTGTAACTATAAGGAATGCCATAGGATGAACCATAAGGCATTGTCTGGTAAGTGTTCTGGTAGTACATGTTCACTTCAGTGGGCTGACTTGCTTGAACCTAGAAAATAAATGGGATGTGTATTAAAACTAGTAGCTGAAACTATGAAAAGAAAAATCCCATGCCTTTAGTGTTAAACAAACAAACAAAAAAAACACTAACAATAAAAATTATACCCATTTTCCAAATAGTATGTAATTAAAATATGTAATTGCAGAGCTCTTCAAAATCAGATAAAAGTAGTGCTGGATTCATTTCTAATTCCTATGGGATTACTGGATTCATTTCTAGTAACTTTCGGGAAAACAATAACAAAGAAGTTTAGAGTTAGAAGGGGCATTAAATTGTGTCAAAACACTAGCAACAAAAAAAATGTTATGTGATATTTCCACTGTACTACTTACTTTTATAAAATAAATTGTTATAACTATTTAGGAAGATATTTTTCATCTACAATCAGATTTTTGCATTACTGAGAAATCCATCTTCTACAAAATAATTTTTTTTTTTTTTTTTTTTTTTTTTGTGGTACGCGGGCCTCTCACTGCTGTGGCCTCTCCCATTTCAGAGCACAGGCTCTGGACGCGCAGGCTCAGCGGCCATGGCTCACGGACCCAGCCGCTCCCCGGCACGTGGGATCTTCCCAGACCGGGGCACGAACCCGTGTGCCCTGCATCGGCAGGTGGACTCTCAACCACTGCGCCACCAGGGAAGCCCCAAAATAATTTTTAAAGTCAGAAAACAATAAGCTCTATAGGAAAGAAACACCTTACCTATACAGGTTCCCAAACTTTAGGAGCAAAAGAATCACCCAGAGGACTTGTGAAACAGATGGCAGGGCCCCACCCCCAGGGTTTCTCATTCACTAGGTCTCACTCAGGAGGGTGAGAATTTGCATTTCCAACAAGCGTCCATATGACGCTGATGCTGCTGGCTGAAGGACCACTTAGAGAAACACTTACCTAAGAAACCAGAAACTCTTCCATCATTTGGATGGTAAAAGGCAAAATGTAATATAGTTTCTTCTAACAGCTTACTGGATACATAACTTTATAGAATTTTCCTCATTATGTTACTTGAATGAATGACAAAGGATCAATTCAATGTGCAATATGTTTTTACTTTAACAAAATAAGCTAAAAATTTCTTTAATTTCTTTTTTTAATTTTTGAAGTTTAATTCTTTGGTTCTTACCTGAGGGATATTAATTCCTTTTCTTATCTGCTCCTGTTCCCATCGGCTGAGCTCTTCATCTTGTTCTCCAGTTACTAAAGCGTCATCATCACTCCCCTCAATACCTAGAGCCATAAGCAGCAAAGTAAATAATTCCAAAAAAACAGCGAGGGAAGAGATGCTACCCTGATATTTCACAAAAATCAAGCAAAACTATTGGCATTAACTCAATCTTACTGAAGTTAAAATGTCTATTATGATCTCTCCCTCATTTGATACTTCTGCTTTTGCTTGTCTTAACACACAGCACACCTGAAGCAAAAGGCAGTATCAATGTAACGATTAAAACCTTAGGTAGGTTTCCTAACCTCTGGAAACCTAATGCCTCCTAAGAATGAAGAGCCAATTACATATATTTATGTACGTTAGGTGCTTAGCGCAATACAGGTCACACAGTGCTCAATAAACACTAGCTACCAAAATCATGCTACACTTTTCAAAAAATTCCAATAAGACACTTACACCCAAGCAAGAACAGTTCTCTAACATTAAACATAGTTAAATAAGTACAGGTACTTTTTATTTGATTGTAGTATCAAATTATATTTAATAGCAATGAAACAGGCTTACGGTCCCATTAAATCAAGTTACCTATTTCCTCCGCAATTTTCTGTCTTTGCGATTTTTCTTTCACAGAAAAAACTATACGGCGTTTCTCATCATCATCTTCATCATCACTGGCATCATTCTCATCTTCTCTAACAAGGCGGCCTTTACCAGGCTCACTATCATGAGGAGTGAAATCTCCCAATTCCCGGGCCATCTGACGCTTTTTCCTTGCAGCATGTATAAAAGCTGCATCTGGAATTTCTCCTGGAAACAAATGGTGAGGATTATAAACTATGCAATATTAGGGAAAAAAGTTTCTATTTTCTTGAAAATATGAAAGATAAGTGAATCTCATCAAGACAACCTTGTCACAGTGATGTTCTAATGTTATCTGCTGGCATCCCCGCCCCCCCCTTCCCAAACTGTGCCTGCAAAACAACTGATTTATTTTTAATTTAGTTTAAATGGAAGTAAAAGTCACTAGGGAAACTAAAAAATATGTATAATGGCAATATGTACAGGAAAGGGGGGAAGGGAAAATCCACCAAAGCAGTTTTATTTTAATGGTATATTTTTTCATTTTTAGAAATAAACAAAAGCAATAAAATCACATTTATTACTAAACCAGAAAACAAATAAAAACAAAAAAAGTATCTACAATCTTACAACCCTAAAAAACACTATTAGGTTTATATTTCTCTTGCAAATAGTTTTCAGTTGACCAGTAAGCACACTGAATATATAATTCTATATCTGATTTTTTCTTCATATTAAAACATAAGCTTTTTCCCATGTTGTTTTGCATAAACATAATTTTTAGTGGTTTACAACATTCACTCAATAAAGCATAATCTACCACATAATCAAATTAATTGACATTTTCACCTACAGTAAAAATTAATGCCTTGCTACTCTTCTAATTGTTATTTAAACAGCTATGTAATATCCCATCATGTAAATGCACCATAACTTACTAAGCCATTCCTCTCCTGCTAGACATTTTCTAAATGTTGCTCATTGCAAATAAAGTTGCAATAAAAACATTATTTCCTTGGATAAATTTCTAGCTATGGAATTACAGGGTCAAAGACTAAGAACATTTGAAATCCACTGATTCATATTGTCCAACTGCTTCCCATAAAGACTGTACCAATTAGAATGCTACTAGATCTATGTACATAACTTTTCACAACTTTACAAATCCAGAGTAAGCATTTTTATTTTTTAAAAATTTATTATTATTTTTTGGCCACCCTGCGCAGCCTGTGGGATCTTAGTTCCCCGACCAGGGATTGAACCCCGGCCTATAGCAGTGAAAGCACTAGGGAATTCCCCCAGAGTAAGTTTTAGATTTTATAATGAGTTAAATGGTTACTCTTCATAATTTAAATTTGGCTACTAAGCATTTATTTATTCAAAAGCTGATCAGCCAGTGAATAGATCTACAAATTATTTTCATAAAAAAGTTAAAGAAAAAAAAAGTGTGAACATAAAACTAGCAGCAATTTTGCTTTTGGTAGCAGTTCTTAAAAAAGTTAAAATCTTAATCTGAAATACATAAAAAAAGGACTTCAGTACCATTTACTTGAAGCCCTACATTTGCTTTGATAATAAAACTGCCTGAGAATGAACTTGGAAAGCTGGGAAGTTTCTAGTTTTCTTACTTTCTGTAATTGCAAAATGAAACAACCTGGCTTCAAACAGGGATGTCACAAGAAACACCACTTAGCTAACTCCTTCCTTAACGACCATCTTTACAGACAGCTCATTCTTGAGGGCTTATTCAGCTCTAAGGAGAATTTGCAAGTACACACCTGGACGGAGAACATTCAAAGAAGATAAAGCATTTGAAAAGGCTCCGGCAGCCTTTGGCTTTTCTTCCTCCTTCTCGCTTTCCATATCCATTTCATCTTCCCCGTGTTCACTGATGATAACTCCATCTTCTTGACTGGTGTCCTTAACATGACCTGTTTTGTCCAAAGGAGGTTCGTCTACATTTTTGAAAAAAGTAATAAAATATATCTAAAACAAGATCCATAAATTAAGGAGTCACTTCTAATGCAATTATGGGCTCAATTCATTAAAGCTTGAACTATTTAAACTGTTTATAAAAAACTCAAACCACTGATGTGTGAACATGAATAATCACAATAAACACAATTGGAGGTTACAACAATACAGGGGGCGCAGGGATGCAGAGACCCCGCCCAATCGCTACCTTCAATTTTATCAACATTTTACTAGTATATCAAAACTAACTGTTTCTCCCTCTAAACTCTCATAGGTAACTGTTCAAACCTCTTGGAAGCATTATTTCACTTTACATGTCAGTATTTTGTTAAACTCTAAGCCCATTTGAGGCAGCTTTCTATCAAGAACAAAGATTATAGACCAGATAAACCTCTCTGTAATGAACACTTTATGAGATATCGTCTTAGTTCACAGCCATGTGTCACCCATCATCTGAAGGGCTGAGACCCAAAAGTCACATTTACACTGTGTAGGCCCCTGACTCCGTTGCCATGACTGAACGTTTAAGAGTGGATGTGTGACTAAACTTGATTTTTCTGGCAATCTGGAATTGGGACACAGAGACAAGTCAGAGGCTAGGAGGCACTAAAAACCACGTGCAAACTAGGAAGGGAGTTGTGGAGTAGCCGTACTTGGCCACGTGGACAGAGAAAAGAGCTCTCTAGTTCTCAGGCCATTCCCGAGGCCAGTTTCAAGACTACTTTCCTGCCACAGGGTTCCAGGAGGCACCACTGCTACAGTGGTTTACTTTACACCAAACGGTTTCCTTTACTTATAACTAAATAGTCCTATTACACCTTCCATCCCAGGCAAAACTCAGAAAATCAGTGTTTTTCACCTTGAAGCACTGAACCTGGCAATGCACACAAGGGGCACCATGAATATAATGGAGGAGTAAAACAAAAGTTCATTCTACATATATGAAAGATAAACTTCTGTTGTTTCCCTAGCATGTTCCCCTCCCTCCCCAAAACTGCCTCAAAAGTTCTTAATTCTTCTCAAACCATATTCTACTTCCCTAAAGAAGAGTGCTGGGGATAATGACTCCCCCCGCCCCCCAGCTTCACTGAGATGATTTAGGTCATTCTGCTTTAAGGCTCTTCAGTTTTTTAAATTTACCATCCTACCTCGTTAGCCACAGACTCCCTCTGAAGTGACTTCTGAGGCTATGAGGTTTTTTGGTTTTTGTTTTTTGTTTTGCGGTACGCGGGCCTCTCACCGTTGTGGCCTCTCCCGTTGCAGAGCACAGGCTCCCAACGCGCAGGCTCAGCGGCCATGGCTCACGGGACCCAGCTGCTCCGCGGCATGTGGGATCTTCCCGGACCGGGGCACGAACCCGTGTCCCCTGCATCGGCAGGCGGACTCTCAACCACTGCGCCACCAGGGAAGCACGCTATGAGATTTTTAAAACTCAGTCTAATCAGATGTATGAAGACAGATGTAGTCAAGAACTACCCATTTCCTTCTGCTCTCAGTCTACATGACATCAATGGCTTTTTACAGACAAAACAGAACTACAAGAAGCGTTACTAGATCAGATATGCCCAGATAAAGATTTCTGCAGGGACTTCCCTGGTGGCGCAGTGGTTGGGAGTCCGCCTGCCAATGCAGGGGACACGGGTTTGAGCCCTGGTCCGGAAGATCCCACATGCCTCGGAGTGGCTAAGCCCGTGTGCCACAACTACTGAGCCTGCGCTCTAGAGTCCACGAGCCACAACTACCGAGCCCACGAGTCACAACTACTGAAGCCCGCCGTTCCTGGAGACTGTGCTCCACAACAGAGGCCACCCGATGAGAGGCCCGCGCACCACAACGAAGAGTAGTCCCTGCTCGCCGCAACTAGAGAAAGCCCGTGGGCAGCAATGAAGACCCAACGTAGCCAAAAGTAAAAAAATAAATAAATTAAAAAAAAAAAAAGATTTCTGCAGACTTCAAAAGATTCAGTGTTTCAGTAAGTTGGTAAGAATTTATTGTGATTGAGCAAATACAAGTCCAAAACATGGCTGACAGGTGAATTTTTGTTACTTGGTCATATACTACCCTTCCAGACAGCTTTATAAAAAGAGATGCTTACTAACCTTTTCTAGGCTCCTCCTGTGCCTCAATTTCTTGGACTACTTTAAGAAACTTGCTGTCACAACTATTCTCTCTACTTTGAATGGTTTTTTTCTTTAGGTTTGCAGCTATTTTAAGTATACATTTCACACAAGGAAATAAACACTGATATATGGAAGTCTAGTTAATAGTAGTGTAACTATGTATCATTTGGATGATTACATGATTTTAAGCAACAAACTACACTGAAAAATTAATGCGATAAAATTCTTGGTCATAATATTATTAAGAATATATAAACTGAAATTATGATTGCGCCAAATTTGAAAATGGAAGTGAACTCATTTGGACAGAGTCAGAGTTTAACATAATCTGAAAGGAGGAGGTGGGGGTCAGCCTCTCCCTCTCCTCTCTTCTGTCTACAAAGACACACAGGCTTCTCCTCTAGCAAAAGAACTTCTACTTGATCCCAATTGTTTCTCTACTATCCTTTCCTTCTCTCTATGCCAAACTTCCCAAAGCAGCAGTGCAGACCTGCTACCCACCCCCTTCCTCACCAATTTGCATGCCTCAACCCTGGCAAACAGCCTTTGATTTCTCCCATTCCAAGCTCACCAACTAACCCAAAGGCTGCAGCCACAGCTAATTCATACAGTATCACTGAGCAATTTAGTAAAAGATGTTCCTTCCTCCAAACAGGCACAGAGCTTGGCAAGTAAACTAGTCTGTTTCGCCAGATGCCCTCCTCCGGAAAAAAACACAGCAACCCTGCCAACAGCCCTTTCTCAGCCCTTACTATTCCTGACCTTTCTGATACTATTTCACACAACTGACAATCATCATCTTGAAACTTTCTTATCTTTTCTCCTTTGGACTTTATGATTCTTTTTATCTCTTCAGTAAACCCTCTTCTCTATGTGTATGCTTATTACAGGTAGAAGTCTTTGGTCCTCAAGAATTTTTCCTTTATGCCACTCCCTCATCAATTCCATTTACTCTGTTTTTTTGGTTTTTTTTTGTTTTTTTTTGCGGTGCGCGGGCCTCTCGCTGTTGTGGCCTCTCCCGTTGCGGAGCACAGGCTCCGGACGTGCAGGCTCAGCGGCCGTGGCTCCCGGGCCCAGCCGCTCTGCGGCATGTGGGATCTTCCAGGACCGGGGCACGAACCCGCGTCCCCTGCATCGGCAGGCGGACTCTCAACCGCTGCGCCACCAGGGAAGCCCTACTCTGGTTTTAATTATCACCTCAATGAGCACCATATCTAAATCTACATCTCCAACTCTTCACTGGCCATTTCCACTCAAATTCAAGTTTAAAGGTAAACTCATTATTTTAGGAATATCACAAAAGTAGACTGATACTACCCTTGTTTTCAAGTTAATGCACCTCTGCCTGTCTAAGGAGGGCTGGGGTAGAAAAAGCCCGGGATTGTGATTTGATGAATGAGAAGAGCTACAGAGCGCCATCACTTCAGGGATGACAATCTATATGACACAGAGGCTCCACCTTTGGGGAGGACATTAATTGAGTTACTGGGTGAGTAGGAAATCCGTTATATGAAAGCAGAAGACAGAAGAGGTCACAGAAGGTGGCTTCAAAAACCTTGTACTTGCTTCAATTTCTTAACCCAACAGTAAATGGTCCTTTCTCAGTCCTCACTTTTCCTGACCTTCCTTGTTCGATTTCATCGTACACAGTTGGTTCTCAAGAGATCTGGAAAAAATGAAGCAGCTTCCTAGAGTCCAAAATAATCAGTTCCCCTAAAAACCCTCCTCCTCCCACCTGCATTCCCTATTTCTGTATATCACACATAATTATTCTCTCAGTCACCTGGCACAAAAGCTCAAATCTGACTATTTCTTTTAAATCCAACAGTTGACTCATACATTAGGTCTACCAATTCTTCCCTTGCAATACTTCTCAAATAATCTTTTACTATTTCTTTTCCCACACCCGCGGCAAACATTTTTAACTCACCCACGATTTCCTGCTGAGCCAGGGAAAGCCTCAGTCTTGCCCTGCTGAGGCCTTTTTAAAGCCACTACTAATGGGTCAAAGCTGGGGCCCTTTGCATTTAAACTGCTTTTGGCCTCCAACCTCTCCCCGCGCCAATCCATGCTGCATGCTAACACCAGGTTAAGATCTCAGAGGGCATTCACTGTGTCGGCACCTTGCAGGCCACTGAAACAGCAACCCGAAATCCCTTACTAGACAGTAAACATCCTTCGCAATCTGTCAGCAACGTACCTTTCACCCTAAACCTCCGCTTCCTCCACAAATCGTCTACTTTGGCCTATCAGGCATACTCGCTCTTTTCCAAAACAGCTTAGGTCACACTAATCTTTAATATCCCCATACCTCCCTTAGTCTTTGGTATTTAAATGATCAAAAAGCCGGCTTCAAATTCCACTTTATCTATGAAGCATTCCTTCACCCACCTCTAAAAAAAATGTAGTTAACCTTCATCGGACACTTTGCCAAATACTGGGTCCAGTTATACATTTAAGTGATGCTGTCTCCAAAGTAAGATTGCAAATTTGAGATATAAGGACATACTTTTCCACATTAAGCCTATAGTGGAGAACTGGGAAATAACAATTCTATCTTTAATTCCATAAAATAAAAATACTTCCTTAAAGCACTTGCAATGAGAATAACTCATATTAGCATATTATCATGGAACCACTTTCCTAAGGACAATTAAAAATTTTGCTTAAAAATTTTCACTTAGATTGTGAGAGGACATGGGAGATGTCTGTACAATGCAGGCAGGGGCCACACACTGAGGAATCTTCATCTGTGTAGCAGATAAGGCTGCTGAATGGGAGTATTTTCAACATTAGACTTAGGGCATTCCTAAAAGTTCTCTAAGAATTAAACCAACTGTGTAAATAACACCAAAGGAATCGAAAACTTGTCTCTACAAAATACAAGTACGGGAATTTGCACAGTACTCCTTCAAACAGGAATAAACCTGTATCTCAGGTTTAAGTGGGAAACCTCCCTTCGCTGTTCAACAGCAACTGGAACACTAGCAGGAAAATTGGGAGACAATTTAGTCATTGCAGCAGAAACATTCCAGTGGGGTTCTGTCTTTTTAAAAAATGCATTTACAATGCAACTGTGTTATAATTAAACAAAAGAACTGTATCGTTACTCAATTTGTACCCTGGACGACGAAGTCAACTGAACAAGTTCACTATATATACCAAATCCATTCAATCCCTGTGAGAAAGAGTTTCATTTTGTCATTTCAAAAGAATCATATTCGTTTGGTACTTACTGTCAGCTGATGAGTTGATTTCTGTCTTAATCTTCGATTTTTCAAGATCTTCTTTATATTCTTTCTTAAGCAATTTTACTATCTTTTTACTATAACTTGATTTCTTCACTTTGAAAACTTCTTCACTTTCTTAAAAAAAGAAATTAAACGAAGTCTGTAGTAACCATTTTCAGACAGTATTTTCCATTCTAACTTTCAAATTCTTCCAAATATATACTCATACACGCCAAATCATTACATAACTTGAAATAATTTCAAATTTGTAATAGGTTCTCAAAAACTGAGTCAACTTCATAAATTAATCTGGAATAATGCCAATTTGAGACTTTTTAAAAGGCAAAACACATGTAACTGCAAAAAGTTTTCCTGTGTCCTACTGTCTTCCTTGAATCATCTATTTCAGGATGAAAAAAAAGTCATTGAGAAAGCACCTGATTATCATATTATTAAGGTATCTGAAACAAAGTATCCAAAATCAAAAGGTGCTAGTTTACAGAGCTGTCAAATCTGAGTAACTCTATATCCATCACAAACTGACATACTGTTATTTCAAGACTAAGCTGAGAGCTAATCACTTTTCAAAAATAAGTTTTGAAAACTTTAAAAGTCAAACGCAAATACTTTGCCAAGCTGTCCCTGTATCATTAAAAACAAAAATGTGGCTGTACGCCTCTCAAACTTAAGATAAAAAACAACAGGAAAGCCAAAGAGAAACTGCCTATTACTGGAAACAAGAAAGCATCCCGCATCGAGATGCTTCATAACATGGACTTAATTGGGTTATATAAACACACACTCAACAATTCGGGAGGTAAAATGGTTTAAGATTTAAGGCTCATTTACGATCAGAAATCTAAATCCACTGCAGCCTGGCCCCTCACACCAGACTGGATAAACTGCCCTGAAATACCATTACACTGTCTCTCTTCATTGTCCAAATGTCAATGCGAGGAAGGCCGCACATCTGTACCCCTGTTTACTTTTATGGGTAAACTGAGGCTCCGCGATCGCAAGGGACTGGCCCCAGGTGACTCAGAACCAGAGCTTCAACTCCGGGCGTCTGTTCCCAGACCGAGTACTCCTTACACACCCGGCCTTCCTGGTCAAGGATGTCTAACCAGGACGAGAACGGCAAAAGGCGTGGGCACGGTGACCTACAGAGGGCTCAGAGAACGTGCCAAGAGCAGTCTGGGGGCCTGACTCGAGTTCTCCCTAAAACACACCCGCCAGTTAAAAGAGGCAGGACAGGGAACACTAAATTTTCACTTGAAAAACTCAGAATGACTGATCTGAGATCCAGGAATAGGAGATGCACGGGAGGACGATGAGGAGGAGGCGGTAGTTAAGAAAAGGCTGGTGGCGGCGCGGGAACACGTCCCCAGCCAGAGCAGAAGGCCGGAGGCGGGGACAGTGTGCAGCGGGTCGGGCGGGAAGGGGCTCCGTTCCCGGGGGCTGAGGCTGGGAGTCCAGGGAATGCGGGGACTCGAGGTGGAGGCGCGGGGTAGGGATGTCGGGATCTGGGAGGTCGAAGCGCGGCGGTTACCTTCGTCCTCATCTTGGAAGCTGAGCAGGCTGGCCCGGGGCACCTCTTTGTTCTCTCGTGGCCTCTTGCGCGGCTTCAGCCCGTTGCCGGGCTCCGCGCCTCCCGGGAAGCAGCCCCCGGTTTCAATCCCGGGGCCCGAGGTCAGCGCGGAAGGCGGCGGCAGCCCCGGGCCCAGCAGCGACTCCCCCCCGGGGGCCCGGTCGCCGCCGCCGGGGCCCGGCTCTTCGCCGGTGCCCGGCGGCGGCAGCAACGGCGGCGGCTCCTGCTCCTCGTCGCGTTCTCGCTCCTCCTCCTCCGAGTCATTCCGCTTACGCACGTTCACTCGCCGGGCCTTTCGGAACATTCGCGCGGCCCGCACGTCTGTCTCACACCGGATCTCACACCGCGGCCCCGGCAGCGAAGAACCCGCGAAGGCGCACGCGCGCTCCCCCAATATTCAGCCGCGTCGCGTCTTCCCTCCAGCGACAGTGCACCCCTGAGCGCGCTTGCGCTCCCGCTCTCAGTACTTGGAGGGAACTCCGCGCCTCTCGCGAGAACGTCAGCTTTTTGCACTGTCCTCTGTCGGCGTGGAGGACTATCGGCATGGAACTCTGAGACTGGTGCTATCCGACGGGTCACAAAGAGGATCATAGAGATTAGAGGACAGAGTAAACCCTGCGGTCCTTCAGCCCAGGGAGCTGCAGTGCGCCTTCCGCACTTACGTAGTCACGCGAGGAAACCTCCCGCCAAGCGCTGGGAGGGGCAAATAGAGAAGGAGAAGGGGAGGGAGGAGGGGAGGGAGGAGCCAGAAGGGGAAGCCAGGTTTGGCAAGGGAAAGTGCAATCCGGAGGGTGGGATGTTACTCTCGAGACTGAATTGAGGTGTGGTATGATAATTATGACTAACTCTACTGAGTAATACTTCGTATTTCTACAGCTTTATGGCTACCGAGCACTTTCAAAAACACTGAATCTCATTTAGGATAAAATGTTCCTTGGCCTGATATTTTAGCCACCTTCCCTCTGTTACAACGAAAGCAAAAGTGTTTTTGGTGTTTCCGAAAGAATGCCAGGTTTGCTAGCAGTTCGGAAACCTGGCTGATTCAGAAACAAACGGAAGGAAAAATCGACTTGAGCGTTGGAGATGGTTGTGACACATTTCAGACTTGTGTCACAGAGTAACAATCTTAACCGCCAAGGGCGGAACCGGGTATTTGACTTTGAAGTGGAACTCACCTGCTTTCTCATTGTACCACCAAATGTAGGGCCTTTTCCTTCACCTATGTGCATATATGCGAATTTTCTTGTCTCAAAATTCAAAAGGTAACAGGGGCATTCATTCATATAGTGAAAAAAACCCACCCATCTCTAGAAGCCTTCCAGTTCGCCGGCAATGTTAAAAGTTTCTTATGATCCTCCAGAGATATTCTATGAACATAAAAGCAAAGATGTATATTTTATGAATTGCCCTTTTTACACAATGTGCAAACAGTGCATTTTTAGTCTAACATAAATTGGAGATCAGTTCGTATCTGTTCATAAAACGTTGTCTCTTCTAATACCCACCTGCATAGTGATCCATGGTTAGACTGTACCATAATCTATTTAACCAGTCCCATTAAAAAATTGGTATTAATGTTATTTCCAGTCTTGCTGTAATAATCAGTGCTGCAATGAAAAGCTTCGAAAAATGGTCACTAGTAGTGGAATTGCTAGATCCAAAGATGTGCGTTTGTAATTTGGCTAATTCTAAGTTGTTCTTTATAGCAGCTGTGCCAGTCTGTACTCCTACCGAAGTGCCTATTTGCCTACACCATCCTGTCAAAATTTCACTTGAGATTTAAGTTCCAAGTTGAAAAAGATCCCAAGCTCAAGAATTTCTATGTCATACACATCAGCCTCTGGTTTTCTTTGATTGGATTTGAGATCTGCCCACCCATGACTCACTTTTGGAAACTGGCAAGATGATCTAGGCTGAGAGCTTCCTCTGTAACATTTTCTTCCAGTTAATAGGGAAAGTTAATAACAACTAGCTTCCATTCTACTCAAATTACTCTGAGTTCTTATATTCTGACTATTCAGCATTGATTTAAGTTCTGATTCCAACAGTGTTTCATTGGTGAAATTGAACTCCAATTCCTATCACAAAAGATTCAAATTGTGCCTGGTCAGCCTCTAGACACCAGCTCCAGAGCCAAGAGACAGATTTGCAGTAACTTGATTAGGGTAGAGGTAACAAAGACAAGGTCCGGAGGACTTAAGGACTATGTTAATATTTTGGCCTAAAACCTCAAAAAGATCTTCCACTGTACAAGTGGTGATTGAATATGGGTAGAGAGGAGACCACTGGTCGTTTTAAAGCAAGCTAACAAATTAAAAGACAGCATGTATTTATAACTTTTACAATCTACCTATTCAGATAATTGAAGGGCAAAGTTAAACTCTTAGACGTTATCTTGCTGCCAAAGCAAGCCAAAGGTCCTTCTAGAGGTTATAGACCCTGTGGAAATTAAATTCCTGAAACTGAGTAGCTGCTTTAATTGCCTGTCAGCCAGTATATTATCTGAAACTAATTATTTTATAAAATGCTCTGTGCTTTGAGTACTAAACTGACTAATTTGTTTATTGAATACAGTATGTCATCACTATTTTTTTTTTTTTTTTTTTTGGCCATGCTGCATGGCATGTGGGATCTTAGTTCCTGCACCAGGGACTGAACCCAAGCCCCCTGCGGTGGAAGCTCGGAGTCTTAACCACTGGACCTCTAGGGAAGTCCCAAGTGTGTCATCACTATTTAATGTTGGAGTGCTTTTAGTATCTGGGAAGACAAAGACTGCTTCCTAAGAACTCTTAACATCCATCATTTTGTTTGAATCAATCGGTTAGTTCAGTGCTTTTTTAAAGTTATCTTTCCAAGCAATAATTCTGATTAGTTGTTGTTGTTTTTTCACCAAATTGTGACTTTACATGGATTAACTGGCCCATAAATTCAGACAAAAAAGGCAAACCACTTTTGTTTTGTTTGCCGACTCAGACTGTAGTCTGGAACGATAGTTACCAAATGCAGGTCTATGAACCTGTGAAGTTTTCCCTAGGCAACTGCCAGATGAGAAGAGTAAGAACAATCTGTTCATGTAGAGTAGCCAGATGTCCTTTCCTGGGGGGAAAAATGGTCCTTTATTCAGAGATTGTCTTTCTCTTTCCATGTTAAGATACTGAAATCTCTTTCCTTATATGAAATAATGATGATAGTATATGGTAGTCATTTATACCCTTATTTGGCAAACTAAAAAGTAGTGAAAGCTATGAGTCCTCCCAAATCGTTTATTTTATCTAAAAATTTTATTTGGCAGGCAAATAAATAGTCTAAATAATAGTCTAATCTACTAGTCTATGAATCCCCGATCTACAAATTTTTCTTTTCTTCCTAAAACTATAACTCAATAATTCTGTTCTGGAAAAAAAAAAAAAAGCTGAAGAAATCATTTAATTTTTATTTAATTAAATTATGTTAGCCCTTGCCTTGGTGAAGACAGCTGTGCATTAACTTAAAGTAAAATGTAAGCTTCATGGGGGAGGAGATTTTATGTTTTGTTCACTGCTAGCTTCAGAGTACCTACCATAGTGCCTGGCACACAGTAGGCAATGAATATTTGTTGACTGAATGGTACTAGACATTATCTGTGTATTTAATTAGTGATAAATGTTTTACCCTATGTTGATATAAATCAATATTTTCAACAGTTTACATCTCTTTATTCTCAAAACAAGATCACAAGACATTTGTTATAAGTTACTGGGTAGATTAGTTCTTAAAGTAGTTATAGGTACCTCCCCCTCTGCCTTTGGGAACTGCCTCCTTTGGGAGAAAGGCACCCCACACAGCGAAGGCTGGAAGCCTGGTTACATTGTACTGACTAGGCAAAGGATGGGGACCTGATCCAAGGTAGGCCAATCAGGTTCTCCCAAGATTTTGCACTTGAAACAGAGACAATGAGTCCCTGCTTGTGGCTGGACTTGCAGTGAACTCAGAAGCTGTAGGAAAGCCATAAATTACCATGTCAATTCAGGAGCTGAGAAAGCTAGTCTGTGTAGAAGGAGAGAAGGATGAAACAGATGTGCTAGAAAGCAGAAGAGGAGAAAAAGAATAGCATATGGGATTCTCGTGCCTTTCCCGGTTCCTATTCTCAACTCTTCTTAAAGCAGGACTGCACTCCTGTCTGTGGGTTCCCTTAGATACCCCCAGAATCCTTAGAATAAATGTCTTTTTGTTTTGTTTCGTCATTGATGATGTTTTGTTTGTGTGAGTGTTTGCTTAAAGTAGTTCAAGTTTATTTCCATTAATTAAAAGCTAAGAACACTAGGACCAAAGAGTTCTAATGAAATAAACAAGTTATTTTAATTTTGTAGTAATGGTAATTTTATCCAACTTAATAACTCTTCAGTTATAGCTTTTGTTCAGAGAGGAGCTTTTCTTTCTTCCTTTTTTTCTTTTTGTAAGATATTCATAGAGGTATATGCTCACTGACATTTAAGCAGTGGGTTAAAGTGAGGAACGCTCTTTACCTTGCAAGTATATAGTTATTGTAAGTAAAGAGAGACAAGTATCTCCATCCAGAGCAGGTAAATGGTCCTCTTAAAAATGTTAGAAAATTTCTATATTCTTTGTCTCAAACTGCATTTAGCCATTGTATCTAATTCAGTAAGATTATCTTTTCAGTCAAACCATGATTATTGATGGGATCCAGATTTAAAAGAGTCAGAATTTTAAAAGTTAAAAAAAATTTTTTTTTGCCATATTAGTATCCCCAGTGGAAAGCCACTCAACTTTTATAAATGTATTGGCAATTCAACTGTAATGGCTATTCCTTACATTTTCTGAAATGACAGTTTCTTCAACAAAAGGAAAGTTGGTGAAATTTCTCTTCATCCAAGTTTAGAGTAACATAAAAGTAAACAATGTTTTATTTCCTTGCATGGAAATACTGAACTTATTCAGTATTTTTAAAATACATCTTCTACTTAGACCGGGTGATTCTATTATCATCCACGGATATAAAATCATAAATTTCAATTTGATTCATTTTTTTCCTTTGTGCCAATGGCCATTTAATTATCTATTTATTTATTTTAAAAGATTTATTTATTTATTTATTTATTTTATTTTTGGCTGAATCAGGTCTTAGTTGCAGCACGCGGGATCTTCGCTGAGGCGCGTGGGCTCTTCATTGTAGCGCTTGGGCTTCTCTCTAGTTGTGGTGCACGGGTTCCAAAGCGCGTGGGCTCTGCAGTTTGCGGCACCCGGGCTCTAGTTGAGTCTCGTGAGCTTAGTTGCTTAGTTGCAGCATGTAGGATCTTATTTCCCCAACCAGGGATCAAACCCTCGTCCCTGCATTGGAAGGCCGATTCTTTACCACTGGACCACCAGGGAAGTCCCTGGCCGTTTAAATATCTTCATCATTAGTAAATATGGAAAGATTTCTGGGATTGTGCAGAGCATTTTCCTTCAAGATGATTGCAATTAGTAGCTCCAGGATGTCTCTTTTAGTAAACTTTTCTTTGAATATTTCATGCAAAATGAGGAGGAGCTGAAATCATTTTATCTGTTTAGTATTTTATATTTTCTAGTGTTAAAATGTAAAAGAGTATATAATTCATAATCATAGTACCTATATGATATTTATATTACATTCACAATGGACACTTTATGAATACATCTAAGAACTATACAACCAATGCAGAAGCAAAATAGTGATGCATCCTTTCTGAGAGAACTCACTTATCTCTGTTAGCTCAATATCATTTGTACATTACTGTCTTTCCTTCTTGGGGAAGAAGTCAAAAGCAGATACGTTATTAAAGACAACAGAGGACGCTCCAGTGGGTAAGACTCCGCGCTCCCAATGCAGGCGGCCCGGGTTTGATCCCTGGTCAGGGAACTAGATCCCACATGCATGCCACAACTAAGAGTCCACATGTTGCAACTAAGAAGCCCACATGCTGCAACTAAAAACAAAAACAAAAGATCCTGCATGCCACAATGAAAATCCCGTGTTCCGCAACTAAGACCCGGTGCAGCCAAAATAAATAAATTTTAAAAAAAGACAACAGAGTTATAAGTATCTCTTCTGGGTATAAAGACAAAAGAATGTTTCTTTTTTCTGTGTTATTTAGTTTTACTCTAGGGCAGCAAAACTATACAGTAAATACACAGTAACGTTATAGTATGATTACAGAAGGAAGCATCAAATCAAGCTTTGAATTTTATTTTTAATATTTATTTATTTATTTATTTATCTTCTGGCTGCGTTAGGTCTTTGTTGCTGCGCGCGGGCTTTCGCTAGTTGTGGCAAGTGGGGGGCTACTCTTCGTTGCGGTGCACGGGCTTCTCATTGCAGTGACTTCTCTTATTGTGGAGCACAGGCTCTAGGCACGCCGGCTCAGTAGTTGTGGCTCTCGGGCTCTAGAGCGCAGGCTCAGCAGTTGTGGCGCCCTGGCTTTGCTGCTCCGCGGCATGTGGGATCTTCCCGGGCCAGGGCTCGAACCCGTGTTCCCTGCATTGGCAGGCGGATTCTTAACCACTGCACCACCAGGGAAGCCCAAGCTTTGAATTTCTGAAAAAACTAAGTTGACTTTAAAAAATAACCTTTGTCTGATTTTAAGAGTACTACCTGCATTACTACATTTTAGAAATATAGAAAATGTAGAACAATACAAAGAAGAAAATAAAAATGACTTATAATCTTAACAGTTAATTTTTGGTGAATTTCTTTCCAGAATTGTCTTATGAACATTCACTCATTCATTCTTAGTGGCTTCAACATTCCAGTGCAATATCTACTTGGAGTTAGTTCTCTAACCTCCTGCCTCTAATCCTCCTATCATAATCATTGCATCTTGGACCTGCTCCAAGTTACTAGGGAGTAACTGGGAGTCTTCCCCGGTGAAAGCTTCACTTCCATCCTTCTAGTTTGCTTACTCTACCTCCAGTCCAATGGACCCATCACTTTTCACTGCCCATCCGCTTGCTCCTGCCTTTGTTTCCCTCCTTATCCAGATTGGATTTCATGGGGACAAGATTATAGTCACTCCCTTGCAACAACTTCAACTCGCTTTCCCCCTCCTGCTTTCTTGTACTCACCCAGCAAAACCCTAGTCATAGTTGAGCCAGACTGTGGCCTTCTCTTTATCTGTCCCTGAGTGGCTAATTTTCCTTATTTTCTCTTAAATTAACTACAGACTTCAAATGGACACTAAATACATTATTTTTCTTTGTAATACATTATTTGAATATGCTTCTCAGTCTCAATCAGGCAGATGAAATAGTCAAATAATGTGTAAGTTTATATGGGATTTTAATAATATAATCAGTGAGCTCAAATATATAGATAGATAGAATTTTGTACTCTCCAAACAGAGTCCATTTAATCACCTACGTCATCTGTGAGACATTTATAAATATCAGTCATTAACCTGGCTACCAAAAAAAAAAAAAAAACCTGAACAAATTCTTCAAAATAGAGATTTTTATAGGGCACGTTTTCCAACCAGAGAAAAAGTTAAATGACAAACCAAATTCAAGAAGTTGAGTGACACTTCCTAATTTAAAAAAAAAAAAAAAAGCCTTAACTACTTTGGAATTAATAAACCATCATCTAAATCTCTGAATCAAAGAGGAAATAAAATATACATTATCTAAAAACTCTAGAAATTAATAAAAATGTTATTTCCATATAAACATATATGGTACATAGCTAAAGGGGTACACAGAGAATAATGTATAACTTTAAGCTTATAATTACCAAAGTGAAAACAGAAATAAAGTATTCAGCCTCAGAAATGACAAAGGAAAGAAAAACCCAGCAAAACAATTCAATGAATGTGTGGAGTAGGACTAGTCAAAGATAAAACAGTAATTAATAAATTAGAAAATAATAAAATAAATCCCAAAACATAGGAATTACAAGGAAAAACCCAGGCTTAATTAAGGAAGAATACAGAACACACATACATATCCCCACAACTTTACATATAACCAGACACGAGGAAGAGCCAAATTAATTATGAGAAAAAGTGATACGGAACCCAGTGACAATACTTTTGAAATTCTACAGAAAATGTGTATTCTAGCAAAATACAAATTTCACAACTGACTGAAGAAGAGCCTAATAGCTCTTAGCAAACCAATAAGCAAAGAAGAAGCAGAAAAGACTTTAAGAGGTAAATCGACTTTGAGTTAAAGACGTGGGAATTACCGTAGGTTTTTTTCATTTCCTTCTGCCATCACTCCAGTGAAACAATGGCAAAGGCTTAAAATGTGTAAACATATGGCAATGAAAAGATCATGAGAGAGTCATCTGCACCTTAGGGATTTCAACAAATTTATCTATCTAGTATTTTTAATGTTCCCTTGGTCAGTTTGCTTTCCCATACCGGGAGATTATTATGTACCTCTTCTCAAACCCTTCATGCTATCCCCAACTAATAGCTACAAAATTCTTTACTGAAAAGAGAGAACCATCAGAGGGAACCACATCTACAAACCAACTTGCATCTGTACTCCTCTTCCTTGCCTCCACTCATGAAAATGAAAAAAGTGGCCTTCTGCCTGTCAAAGATGAATTCTTCAACTTGTGCTCAGAATTCTATCCCCTTAAAGGCTTCGCTCTTTTGGCCTCTTCCTGTCTTCTGCCTCATCGAAACTTTGTACTGTGTCATTCCCATCAGCATGCACACTATATTAGTAAGTCCATCCTAAAATTTCTTTTGACCACTCTTTTCCAGCCACTGCTCTGTTTCTCTGGTCTCCTTCACAGCCAGACTTCCCCGTACATTTATCCTCACTAACTCCAGCCCTTTCTTACGTCCCATTCATTCCTCAGACCTCTCCAATCTGACTTCTGTCATTACAACTTCACTAACACTTCCATTATTCAGGTCACCAATGACTTACCTCTCGCAAAGCCAGAGGACCCTCCTATGTTTACCTTATTTGACCCATCAACAGCCTTCAACGGAACTGACCCCACTCTCCTACTGAAAACACTGTCCTCTCTATGGTGTGCTGGGTCTGGCCCGTCTAGCTTACAGAGCTGATTCTGCACATCTCCTCCCAACTTCTAATTCAGTGATGCCACATTGTAGCTTGAAATTGGCCATGGTAGGACAGTGATGCCACATTGTAGCTTGAAATTGGCCATGGTAGGAGCATTTACACCACGGAAACCAGCAAATGCCTCAAATTGGACTTCTTTTTCCTTAAGAGCTGATTATCAAACGTTTACCGGAACACCATTCCTTCCAAAACACCCCAGGCGCATGTGATTTCCTTCCTCACTAACCTTGTCAACCATTTATTGGCTCTCCTCTAAGTGATCCGTAAGTATTCAGGTGCTTTATTGTTTGATCCTGGGCCCTCTTTTTTACTCTCTTGTTAGGTGACCAAATTAAGTCCTGTGGCTTTAAATACTCTTATAGTAAGGGTAATCTTAGGCCTGTGACCAGTATGGATCAGGTAGTAAGCTGAAGTTGAATTCAATTAAATGACCAATAAGTATTCTCCTTTTGAGAAATTGCTCCTGGCTTGATGTAAGCCCTAATAGAGACTGAATATTTAACCATGGGACACCAAGTGACCGTATGATCTTAGCTGCCCCAGATAAACTGAAGTTATCTGATCTACTAAAAATATAATGATGGGCATGCAAAACAGCCCTCTATAAATGAGTGGAAGTCGTATATATGTGACTGGATGCTAGCGGTCTTGAAGACACAAGCAAGTTGAAAGAGTACTTACCTGTTCCCTGTGCTTTGTTTCTCTTACTCTTGCTGCATTGCTATCTGTCCCTTGAGCCATACCTATGACCAATGGATTAAGGAAGGAAAAACTCAAGTCTAGAACACATATGGTTCCACGTGACGTGCTGGCATCATCTGAAGTGGGCTCGGTAGCGTTATAGCCCCAATCAGGCGTAGGCATGAGGGAAGTAGTGAAGGGAGACCCTCCCAGCAGAAGAACACCAAGCAGTTCATCTGGTTGTCTGCTTCGCCTGGAAGGAACAAGGGGAGAACTACAGATCTATTCTGACTCATTAGTAGTAATTAATGGCTTGGCTGGATCACCACTTCTCCACTGGGCTTCCTAGAGACAATTAGCCATAATGCCCTAAGGTATCCATTTTACGTAATAAATTAACTTATCTTGTATGCATCTAGGTGTGTTCCATCTTGGGAGAATTGAGAGAATAGTCATTCAAATCATCTTCTGCACGGTTTACTTCTCTCACAAAACCCAGAGGAAGAAAGGCTGGGGTGAATGTTACAGGACTCGGAAGAAATAAGACAAGGAGATGTGGGGAAAAGTTATAAGGACAGACTCAGAACAGGCACAGGTAAGAGGACGTTTGTGTCTATGTGAATACTCCAAAGTGCCCCCACGAGAAAGGGTGCTCCCAATAACAAGGTGGATGAGGTGACTCATTCTGTAGATACCAGTCTACCTCTCTCCCTAGCCATTCCTGTGCTTCCCCAATGGGCTCATGAACAAAGTAGCCATGGAGTCAGGGATGAAGGTTCTGTATGGATTCACATGGACTACTGATCTGTTTAGCATCCAACCTGTCAACAGCAGAGACCAATCTTGATCCCCCAATATGGAACACTCCCTGAGAGGACGAACCTGTTTCATTATACTAGACCCTTTCCATCATGAAGGGGACAGCAGTTTGTTCTCACTAGATAAAATGGGTGCTTATTCTATGGAGTTGCCTTTTCCTGTTCGTGCCAGTTAATTTTATGTGTCAACTTGACTGGGCCAAATGATGCTCAGACAGCTGATAAAACATTATTTCTGGGCATGTCTGTGAGGGTGTCTGGTAGAGATAAGATCACCCTCACCAGTGCGGATGGGAATCATCCAATCCTTTGAGGGCCTGAATATAACCAAGAGTCAGAGAGAGGGAAATTTACTCTCTTTGCTTGAGCTGAGACATCTATCTTCTCCTGCCCCCTTTTTTTGTCCATGCCGCACAGCATGCGGGATCTTAGTTAGAGATTCCAACCAGGAATCAAACCCGCACCCCATGCAGTGGAAGCACGGGAGTCTTAACCACTGGACCACCAGGGAAGTCCCATTCTCCTGTCTTTTATAGCTGTTGGTTTTTCCCCAATTCAGGATCCAATGAAGATTGCTCATTATATTTAGTTGTCATGACTAGTTAGTCTCCTTCATTCTAGAACAGCTCATCCCTTTTTTTAAACTTTCATGACACTGATATCTTTGCAAAGTCCAGGCCAGTTTGTTTGGTTTGCTTATTTGTTGTTTTTGCAGAATGTCCCTCAATTTGGATTTGGATTAGATGCAGGTTTAACATTTTAGGCAAGAATACTACATAGGTCATGTGTCCTTCTCAGTGTATCACATCAGGCAGCCCATGGTACCAATTTGTCCC
Organism: Physeter macrocephalus; assembly: GCF_002837175.3. Lineage (NCBI taxonomy): Eukaryota > Metazoa > Chordata > Mammalia > Artiodactyla > Physeteridae > Physeter > Physeter macrocephalus. Next base: position 3,818,978 of record NC_041221.1, read on the forward strand.
ATTAAGTTCAGTCACTCATTTAGGGACCTTTCTCCATCATAAAGGTACCATGTGTGGTTTATAAATAATCTGCAGGATGATAATACTTTTAGACAATATTTCATCCAATCATTTTAGTATCTATTAATGATTCTTTTCAGAATTATTATTGTGGTGTTTGCAAAATGGTGATTTTGTATTTCTATTATTCCTTCTATATGTATTAGTTGCCATTCTTCTGTAAAATAGTACTTTCCCTTCCCCATTCCCACTTCTTTCTTTTTCTCCCTCCCTCCCTCTCCTCCCCACCCCTCCCTCCTGACCCAGAAACCATGAAGAGTTTTCCCCCAGAACAGTCATGAAATAGTCCTTCTAAAACTTGGTGCCTTGTCCTCTGAAGTCAAGGTCACTTTATATCAAAGAGAACTGAAAAGATCATCTTAAAGTGTATCACACCTTTCCCATTTTTTATTAACACCTTATGAAACAGAAAGGGCCTAATGACACAATAAAAATTTTAAAAAATAGAACAAACAGGTTTCTGTTTTTCTTGTGCAGCCCACAAGTTGGCCTTCCTTGTTCTCTGTCATGATCCTCCCTCCCTCCCTTCCTTCCTTTGTTTCGACAGTACTAACTCATGGAATTTTTTTCAAGTCAATATGCTAAAATCCACTCTGGTAATTGATCATATTGATGCTCAGATGGTCCTTTTGTGACCAGTGGAATTCTTTAAGCTGACTTCTATATTTTGTTATATGTCCCCATCAATTTATTGAGCTTTTCTTACTTTCTGTCACATTAAGATGTTCCAGGCTCACCCTTAAATTTTTGCTTCCCTAGCCCTGTGGAATCAGTTATTTCTTCAAGGCCCTATTTTCTTTTTAAAAAATATTTATTTATTTAGGCTGTACCAACTCTTAGTTGCAGCCTGCGGGATCTTTTAGTTGCGGCGTGTAGACTTAGTTGCAGCATGGGGAATCTAGTTCTCCGACCAGGGATCGAACACGGGCTCCCTGCATTGAAGTCCTGGGGTCCTATTTTCTTTGTTGTTGTTTTTTTGTTTGTTTTAATGGGGAACGGTTTTGAGGAACCAAAATGTAGGTATCGGTGTGCTTTTTGCTACAGGAGTGTCATTGCTTCTTGGCCCTCTCAGTGGATAAAGCTAAGAAATATGTCTTTAAAATGTCTTTTAAAACACTACATATCAGGGTTTTATTTATTGTTTTGTTGAGTGTGATGGGAAAAATGTTAACAGTGCAGACTAAACTTAAAAATGTATCATGTCTGTAGCCCTTACATTGTGACTAGTCCCCTAAATTGAGGAAAATTTCCTCCAGTATTTGAAACCAATTACTTGATTCAGCAAAGAAGTTGCTTACATCATTGACTAACAAGTGACATTCCCACATACATCTTTATTGTTTAACTTTCCTCTTACTCCTAACATAAATGAAAATATCAACCAACACTTATTCCAGAATTATACTTGCTCATCAATTGCCACCCTAGGTTGGCCTTGGATACAAGATTTTGGCAAAAATCAACCAGAGCATTCTTTGAGAGTTAATTGCGTACAGAGCTTATAATAAAGAGCATTACACATTTTATTATCATTTGTAAATTGTGTGCTACACATCCTTTCTATCAAAATTTATAATAAACTTATGCACATTTATATCTACACACAGACTTTTGGGGGGAGAGCTGGCGGTTAAACTTTTACTAGCACACCACTGATCAGAGGTGACAAATGGCAAGTCCCAGACTCCATGGGGACCACTGACATTGTTTGACCCATACAGTGGTATTTAAAGCAACAAATAAAAAAGCAGAATAATGTGCCAACATTTACAAATCACCTGGAGTTCCTAGTTCCCTTGAAGGATCAGATCTGGCCCTGCTGTATTCTCCCATGGCAGTGACACTCAGCCAGCTCGCACTGCTGTGGACCCTTCAGGTGGATGTGCACGCTCAGCTTGCTGCAATCCCCACCACTCCCTATTGTCCTCCCAACCCTGTGACTGAGCAACAAATGCCATGTTTCCCCATGTATATGCTTATTTGTCCTCTGTCAGCACAACCTGAACCGTATTTCAGTCTAGAAACTTGGCAACCTCAGGCTTGATTTATAACTTAATTAGCTTTCCTCCTCTATTGATTTAAGTCCCATTGACCCACAATTATTTCTTATGAGAATCACTTAAAACACATGTGAAATGGCTCTGAAACTATTAAAAGCCACCAAATGGAAGATATGCACATTAAGATGCTCATAATGTCTAACATCAGTTAATTTTATACTTTATTAATAAAAATCTATTAAAATTCAAGTTGTTACCTTTTCAGTAACTAATGACAGTAAACATATTTATTATTAACCTTTTCACTTGTATCCTTCTTGCCATTCTTTCTCCCTCTTTTTTTCTTCTTTGTCTTCTTCCATCACTTTAATCTTACCTCCAGATACAATGTCAGTAATGAGGTCATTACATTTTTCTATTAAAATTCATATTTTGGTCTTAGTTTTGGCCTAATTTAAACACTGACATTATAGATGCATGCTAATTAGCCCGAATGGCCAAATCCCCCACCAATTAAGTAAATGTAGACATTTCAGGTTATTTCAGTTACCCTGTGTTAAGGTTAAGAGAAAAATGTGATGAATGTGATATAAAGTCGTCAATTCCAAGACAGCCTGTCATTTCATAATAGAAGTATTTCTTATTATGATATCATAAATTCAGTCATGCTTCAAATTCTTTGCGCTCTGAATTTAGACATTTATACCATAATTGCCACAGGTTCTTTATATTCCACTTTAATGGTAAGTTGGGTCTCTGGGAGAGAAGATTTTCTTCGTACAATGATGAGTCCGTTTAATTAATTAATTTTTAAACGTATTTATTTTTTTGGCTGTGCCACATGGCTTGCAGGATCCTACTTCCCCAACCAGGGATTGAACCCGGGCCCTCAGGTGTGAGACTGCGCCATCCTAACCTGGACCACCAGGGAATCCCCAAGTCAGTTTAATTTTAAAAGAAATATGTTGTGTTAGTTCCTTGTATCAATGCACGTAAAACCATTTTGCGTTAACCCCATCAGGCAACGTGTCTTGACTTTCCGGTCTTAAACTTCCAAATGGACCGAGTGCTAAAAGCTCTTTCGTTAATTATCTGTTAGTAATCTGGGCATATTTACCCATGGGAGTAATGTTATAAGGGACTGTTACATTCCCAGGCTAGCCCCTAATGTGGTCAAACGTAGTTCTACTGGTATGAATGTAAGTACTGATTTCTGGAACAGGAGAAGGAGGAGGAGGGTTTGAAGACAATGAGAAGTTAGACGGGGAAGTGGCACAGCGGGGCCGAAGATAGGAGGCAAGACAAGAGAAGGACGTGAAGGGCTCGAAGAGGAAAACTTTCCCTGGGTTTAGGCCTTGCCCTAAGGAAAAAACCCAATGCACTTGGTTTTTGTGACTTCCAATTTTTCTTTCTGTGTCCCTTCCTCAGGACCCTAGTGGCCCTCAATCGGTCCTAAGGTCCCACCCTGTCCTCCAAGCTTCAGACCTCCCTCACTAAACACACCCACAAGACTCCCCTTTCTCCATGTGCATATTCTTAACGAGATATTTGGAAAATACCAGTCTAAGAGAATCTGATCATTTTGTGGCGCTCACAGTCTCAAAATGCTGAAGTCTATCATTCTCTACTTAGGGGAATTCCAAGCTATCTACCAAAATGAAGCAAAAAAAGAAAAAAATTAAGGCAATGTTTTGAAGGAAGATGCCTTTCTTGGGGGTCATCCCCTCTGCTGAGCTCCACTAAGCAGTTCCTGGGGTGCACTGGTCTCTCCATCTCTGATCTGACATTTCTCCACCTGCCCCCAGTAGCAAGGACCTAGCCTCTAGCTGGCCCTCAAGGCACGTTCCTGGACTGAATCAAGTAGGTGTTTTGGCTCTTTTTATTTTGTTTTACCATGGATGGGCATGCGCAGAGCAGAGAGGGCCGGCAGATGGGGGCTGGGGGTGAAGTGAAGTTGAGGATAGGAATACCCGTGACCTTGTTCACAGATTCCTTGTTGAAATGATCCATAATGTGCCAAAGGTCCCAAAGGTTGGGCACAGCTACAATGTTAGTAAATGAATGTGACAACATAGCTTTTGTTGCTTAGAATTGGGAAGGTTTTAAAGTAGGAAAAGTAGGGGAAGTTGCTGGCCATGCTGGCAGAGTTTGCAATGCTATATGATTTTAAGGATGACTCCCTGTTGAAAAGTGCCATATCTAAGAAGGAGATATACATACAGGTTTGCCAGCCTTGGTGTAACAACACGGGCTTCTCTCTGGATTCTCTCTCTCCACCATCGTGGATGAGTAAACTCTGCTCTGGGGAGGGATGCTTGGCCTCGGTGCTGATGCGAAGCCTCTTCAGACCACAAATAGCCAGGTACTCAGTGGGGAGAACGTTGGTACTGCACAGAGAAAGCTTCAGGTCCCGGACCAGCGTGAAGTTCAAGAGGAGTCCCAGTGCAGATGTGTCTGTGAACCAGATGGTCAGATGGTCATTGTAGCTGGTTTGCTCGACTGCAAAAGGCAGGACGGTTTTACAGCTGCACATCAGGTTGGCCAAACTGTAGTCACAGTCCCGGATGTCTGCAGAGCAGCTGCACTTCCGAATGGTGTTTTCCTTCGTGAAAATTAGCGTGCTGTTCTTCTGAGCTCTCGCGAAGCAGTCAAGTGCAAAGACGCCCAGTGCACCGATCACAAGGAGGCTGCACCCAGAGGGTGGTGCCATTCTTGTCTCAGGGTGGGCCAGCGGGTTTCCCCTTCATGAGCCGATTCATTGGAACTCACCTGAAAGAAAATGTGCAGCTTTGTTATCACAGCCTCTCATTAGAAATGTGCAGCTTCCGGAAAAGGAGCCCCCTAAATAATCCGTCTTAAACTTTCTCTCTTGCAGTTCTAGTAAAGGCAGGCAATGCTAGGAGCCCAAGTGCAGGCAAAGCTCTTTTCTCAGAACCTGCTGGGAGGCCTCAGCCAGTCCCATGAACTCTGCTCACCTGAGCTGTAAAACTCCCCGTGATGTCTGTTGGTAGTGAGACTAAACGTGCCAACAAGTAAGCAAGAACAAATGCCGGACAGGAGACCTACCGCAGCCTGTCTGTGGGCAGGGATTTGGAGTGATTTGAGCGCGCACATCCTCCAAACTTCCCTTCTCTCTAAACGGGCACATATCCCCCGCCCCACTCAGTATCTGACTTCCTGGAATTCAGGAGACAAACAGTTCCTTGTCGGAATCAGCTACCCACGTGCTACCTGTTAACACAGCATGAATACCGGTGAAACATTCAGTTAATGGTAAACTTCGATTTCTAACTAGACAAACATGCTCCCCTCGATCAAATTAATCTGTTTGTAGGACCATTCATACTTTTCCTGGTCTCCTAGTCCAGTATTAGAATCCACTTTAACTGTGTTACTCGACAATGAAAAGATTAATCACACACCAGTTAATCACAATGATCCTGATTTATCTACTCCTTTCCCAGAACAAATTTTATAAATTGACTTTATTAAATAACTTACTATAGGGCTCCAAAAGGAAGCAATATATAAGCACTGTTAAATGACCTAAATAAGGTAGGAATGCATGTTTAATTTAAAGAGCAACCCTGATGTCCAATTTGGGGGAAAATGCCCTACGGTGCCTGGCATATAGTAGACGTGTGGTCTTCTTTTATGGTGTGATTGGAATAAGACTCGCATTATGAAATAGGGCACCAGATTTCAGTTTTGCAAAACTAAGGAAATTTCTCCTGAGTTAGCTGATGACTGAACAGACAGACCAAACAATACAGTTCAGTGCATCTATACATATGGTGGTAGGCATGGCAAGATACTGGGGATAAGACCTCTGAATAGGAGAGTCCAGAGCTAGTGATGGCCTCCTGCAGGAAGCGTGTTAAGGAAGGATTGATGGAAGGTCACTCCAGGGAGTTAAACATGTGTCCAAAGAGGATGGTGACAGCAGGAAAGAAGCCGGGCAGACCTGCATCCCTCAGGGAGCAAGATGAGGCTCCAAGATGGCAGAGTAAGTCAGTGTGAAGTCTAAGGTGGGGAGCAGAGCTAAAAATGCTGGGCTCAGGTACACAGGCAGGCAGCACAAGTCCATCGGCAGGTTGGTGGAGTGAGTGCTGGAGGATTAAAAATCAGCTCAGCCAAGTAAACTTGAATGGACCGTAAGACATTGGTTCACAGCAATCATAATACATTCATTCATTCCACAAATGCCCATTGGGAGTTTACTAGGTGGGAGGCACTTTGCTAGCCCAGGGGGTACAGCCCAGAATAAGATAATGAGCTTATGCTCTAAAGGACTTGATTCTGCTTCCAGAGTCCAAGGTGGGTCAGGCCTACGTGTGAGGACCAGAGGCTGTGAGAGCAGGGCAGGGGAAGGAGGCAAAGGCAGGAGTCAGGTACAGCCAAGCAGAAGAAACAAAAATGAACGAGACCGGGACCCTGCCCCAAGGGCTCATCTGCAAAAGAGGAAGACAAGGAAGGCTGAGCCGAGAAAGCTCTCCTGAATGTACACACAAATATAGGATCATAGGAGAGAGGTAGGCTAAAATCCATTCCGGATCCTGGATAAGGCGTTTGATAGTGTTTGTGTTTATTTTGAAGTTGGCACAGGGCTTTCTTCTTTTTTTTTTTTTTAAGTATAAGTAGTGTTTTTATTCTTTCTAAAAATGGATTTTCCAAATGGTTTTTTAAATTAATTTTTATCGGAGTATAGTTGATTTACAATGTTGTGCTGGTTTCAGGTGTACAGCAAAGTGAATCAGTTATACATATACATATCTCCACTCTTTTTCTTTTTGCTAGATTCTTTTCCCATATAGGCCATTAAAGAGTATTGAGTAGAGTTCCCTGTGCTGTATAGTAGGTCCTTATTTGTTACCTATTTTATACATAGTAGCGTGTATATGTCAATCCCAAACTCCCATCCCCCACCTTTCCCCTCGATAACTGTAAGTTTGTTTTCTACATCCATAACTCTATTTCTGTTTTGTAAATAGGTTCATTTGTACCATTTTTTTAGATTCCACATATAAGCGATATCATATGATATTTGTCTTTCT
>NC_041221.1:3826101-3857728 GCF_002837175.3 Physeter macrocephalus
GTGTATGTGTCAATCCCAATCTCCCAGTTTATCCCTCCCCCACCTTTCCCCTCGGTAACTGTAAGTTTGTTTTCTACATCCATAACTCTATTTCTGTTTTGTAAATAGGTTCATTTGTACCATTTTTTTAGATTCCACATATAAGCGATATCATATGATACTTGTCTTTCTGTGTCTGACTTACTTCACTCAGTATGACAATCTCTAGGCCCATGGCACAGGGTTTTCTTAAAGGATTTATTCATTAGTTCATTTTGTAGTAAAAGAAAGGGCTTTGAGAAACATGTAGATCCAGAATTCTCCCTGAACGAGAGGCTTAACAGTTTTAAATTGTGTTAGAATGTGGTGGCAAGTACCCCACTTAGTAAGGAACAGTGCATAATTTATTAAATACAGATAATTTTAGATGATCACCTGTCCCAGATTCCACAGGAGGTTTCTAGGACTTCATGTCCCAGTAACCCCGTCATCCCAGAACTAGGAATGCTGTCATCAGTATCAATGGCCTGCTCTGACCCCAGCCTTAGAGGGAAAGGGAGAGATGGGCATCTATACATCAGCTGGAACGTGGTGACAAAAGTGTCTACCTCATTCTTTTAGGTGCTGTTACTATTCAGAGGCGTGCATGGAAGAAGACAAGGGGCAAGAAGGGAAAAAGATATGGATTTCCTGGAGCTCTCCACTGGAGCTGGAGATCCCCAAAGGGATTTGTGAGCAACTGCCTAGCAGTCAAGGCCCTGGCTGGGCCTCAGCAGCGAGGGCACTGCCTTCTGGACATCAGGGAACTTGAAGGCCAGAACAAGGAGGCCAGATGCCTGAAGCCTCATGAAGGGTTACAGAGGGGGACAAGTATCCCTGGTAACCAATTGATGGGGTTTCCACAGAGATGCTAGTTGGACATTTTTCTCCTTCAGTTTTTTTTTTAAATTTTTATTGGAGTATAGTTGATTTACAATGTTGTGTTAGTTTCAGGTATACAGCAAACTGAATCAGCTATACATATGCATATGTCCACTCTTTTTTTAGATTCTTTTCCCATATAGACCATTGCAGAGTATTGAGTAGAGTTCCCTGTGCTATACAGTAGGTTCTTATTAGTTATCTATTTTATATATAGTAGTGTGTATATGTCAATCCCAAACTCCCAATTTATTCCCGCCCCGCCCTTATCCCCTGGTAACCGTAAGTTTGTTTTCTATATCTGTGACTCTACGTTTGTTTTGTAAATAAGTTCATTTGTACCCTTTTTTTTAGATTCCACATATAAGCGATATCATATGATATTTGTCTTTGTCTGACTTACTTCACTCAGTATGACAATCTCTAGGTCCATCCATGTTCCTGCAAATGGCATTATTTTGCTCTTTTTTATGGCTGAGTAATATTCCATTGTATATATGTACCACATCTTCTTTATCCATTTCTCTGTTGATGGACATTTCGGTTGCTCTCATGTCTTGGCTATTGAGAATAGTGCTGTGATGAACACTGGGGTGCATGTATCTTTTCAAATTATGGTTTTCTCCAGATATATGCCTAGGAGTGGGATTGCTGGATCATACGGTAGCTCTATTTTTAGTTTTTTAAGGATCTCCTTCAGCTTTACCATGGATTTCTTTCTTTAGGTTTGTTGAACGTGGATTATGAACACCTTACTTTCACTATGTATCTATTCATCTGTGGGCAAATTCCAGCCTGGCATAAGCAGAGTGGGCACAGATACATCACATTGCCCCTGCCCCTTGACCTGCTCCTGCCCATAGTAGGGGGGGCACTGTTGGGAAAGACACTTTTTTCTCGGGGGGTTGCTCAGCTTGTAGAAGGGAAATACGAATCTGTTGGTAACTGCCTTGTGTTCAGAATGGGTGAGCTTGAGAATGAAGCCAACACAGAGGAAAACAGAGACAAGAAGTAGAGAGACATTCCTAACCATCTTTTTCTCAGCACCCAGATCAAGCCACGCCTGACATCCTTCCTTGATTTTTTAAAAATATATGAGCCAAGTTTTTTTCCCTACTCAAGCCAATCTGAACTGGGGTATCTATAAGAAACACTTAAAAGTGTCTTGGTACACTGACATTTGGTAAACGATGCATTTTTCAGTCACTCGGTAAACATTTGTTGAGCGCTTGCTTTGTGCTAGGCACTGTGCTAGAAAATAAAGCTAATAGGAGCCTCGTCAAGGGGTTATACCCCAGTCAAAGACACACTGGAACCAATGATCACAGAGTAATGTGATAATAATTATAATACCAATTTGTATGGGATATTAAGTCTGCACCTAGGACTGCCTGGGAGTGGCTAAGTTCATAATATCTGATTAGAGAAATATTTCTCGAGTGAGAAACATAAAAGGAAAATTACCTACGTAATTAGCATAGAGTGACCAGAATTTTTGAAATCAAAAGTAGGATAGAGAGATTGACAGGATATGAGGTTGGCAGGGGTGGCATTGGGAAGGGGCAGTCGAGGGGTCCTGTGGGGCTGGAATCCTCTGACTTCCTCCGACAGATCATTTTCTCAGCATCCCAGCTTTTTGTGGGCTCCATCATTGAGATTTGCAGACTGTGTCCTAATATAAGCCCCCTCCACACCCCTAGGGTTGGGGCATAGGGAGGGCCAGAGGCATAGGGAGGGGCAGGGGGCGTGGGTTTTATTTGTGACCATTCTGCTTATGCCATGCTGGAGTCTGCCCACTAATGAACAAACGCACAGTGAAACTAGGGTAAAGGTTCATTCCTCCCTTACATGCAGTCTAATGCCATTAAAGGCGGCTGGAGGTAGGGAGGGTGTGCTCTTCTCCGGTCATTCAGCGACTCAGGCTTTCTTTCTTTCTCTCTTTCTCTCTCTCTTTCTTTCTTTCTTTCTTTATTTATTTAGGCCAAGCTTCTATGGCCCTCAGGTCCTCCACAGTGTTTTTTTTCGATTTTTTTTGGCCGCACTGCGCGGAACGCGGGATCTTAGTTTCCTGACCAGGGATCGAACCCGCGCGCCCTGCAGGGGAAGCGGGGAATCTTAACCACTGGACCAGCAGGGGAGTCCCCTCCACAGTATTTTCTGCCCACATTTCATGGGCCGGAACTCAGCCACATGGTACCACGTGGCTGCAAGCAGCTTGGAAATGAAGCCCAGCACTTTGCCAGGAGAGGAGAGGAGAATGTGGGTATTGGTGGGCACTAGAAGTTTCTGACATACCTAGGTTGTGAGATACAATGAACAGCTTTATGCAGCCATGACAAAAGAAGCTCAGGTGGTGTCAGTCCACCTAAACTTTTCAGGCAAGATGCTGAAAACAATGTGTATGGCCGTTAAATCTTTGATCATTGAGTCACTGAACATGTTTAGAAACCAGAGCTCCTATTCAGACTCATTTGAAATATTATTTTTGTATCTCAGTTGGAGAAATCCTGAGAGCAATTAATACTAGCAGCTAGCTGCATGAAAGCAAAGACTCCTGAACTGAGCAGATACAGACATCAGTTACTTCAAAACAAATTCCACACAGATTCCTTCTCAATCTAGGATTACACCCAAAATGTAGATAATGTTTATACTTGGCTCCAAAAGGAATGTTTCAAACTGGACTAGTTTTGTTTATAAGAAGGTATTACTCGTAAGGAGATACTGTGTCAGCGGAAGGATAGCATTTGGACCATTTGCCTGAAACAGATTGGAAATGTCATGAAGAATGATGCTTTGAATTCTATAGTCTTAACACAAAAGACAAGACATACGATTGTGGGAAAATAGAGTGACACTCTCCAAATCCTTACAGCAATCAAAAATTGAGTGATTTCAAATTTGAATTCAGATGTAAGCTGAATTTGAAATTAGAAGTGATTTCTTTTTAAGTGCAAAGACAATTAAGGGAAAGACTCAATTGAAGAAACTGGAGAAGAGAAGCAGACACTGATGAGATGCTCCAGCAAGAAGCAGACAGTCTGAAATATAAATCTAAATGCAGCACTGGGAAGAAAGAGAGAAGAAATCCAGCGTCTGGGCATCCCAGGAAACCCACTTTGAAGCAGGACTTGCGGAGCTGAGTGAGGATGTCTCTCCCAAATGTAATCCCCAGAGTGTGTCCCTGCAAAAATCCTTGAAGATTTGGAGGTGGTGAAAATGAGAGGAATTCCTGAAAAGGAGACAATTTGGAATCTTAGGTGTCTCCCACAAAGTGAGACGTGTACCCATACTCTTGGATTGTATTTTGTCAAAAGGGTGCACACTGCCTGCTGACATGGACAGCAGTTGAGATGGCCTCGCTCACTGCTGGAGTCTAATGGGTGGCTCAAGGAACATCGCATGTACTCTGGGAACAAACAACTGGGCAGCTAACTCTAAGGTGCTGTGTATGGTGAGTGCTTATTAAAGACACAGACCAAGTGTTGGGCGGGAAGAAATGGGAAAGACTCCCAGAGATGGTGCTGTGTGGACTGAGAAGAGAGGGGATGGGGTGAGGAAAGCTGAGGTGCTGCATATAGAGGGGTTGCTTGAGCAAAATCTCAGACTAGAGTACTTGGCGTGTCTTGCGGCCATGAGGCCGGAACTGTGCCAGCCAAGCTAAGCGGTTTGATCTCCAAAGGCTTCTGATCTTCACCCCACCAATAAAACCCCTCCCCAGTAGATATAATTTTTAATTTCTAAAGGTATTAGAAATACCATAATTATACTATACACGAAGAGTAGAATTTTAAATTGTTACCCTAAGAGCTCATGATCCAGTCTAGTGAGAGTAATAAGACACATGACACAACTAGTGAATATTGCAGGGCTGTGAATAAAGAGGAGCTAGTGTGTTTGATCCAAAAGTAGTTTGATCGGGTGGTTTTGTTTCCCCATAATTTCTGTATTCCTTTCCTATCACCATTCTAACAAACTCCCACAAACTTAGTGGCTTAAAACAACACAAATTTATTCTTTCACATTTCTGGAGGTCAGAAGTCCAAAATCAGTCTGACTCGGCTAAATTCAAGGTATTGGCAGGGCTAATCCTTATTCAGTAAGACCTACACTATTCGCTATCATCTGATAGATTTCCTCATCTAGAAAGAGAGGAAATATAAGTTCATGTCTCCATAAGTTGGAATTTAGGCCAAATTAGCTTCAAGCATGCAATTCGGGTCTTCAGGGGACACAATTTGAAGCATTTTTGTGATTGTTAAACTCACTGAATATTTTTGGGCCAAAGAGCTTTTCTGAGTCATTTTCCTCAATATGGCATGGGAATGATAATACCTACCACACAAGGTTACAATAAGAGTAAAGCTAGGTGCATGTCATAATATATAGTCTATTAGTGCTGTTCATAAGTACTATTACTACTACTCATAAGCAACTATAATACACAGAGTACTATAGTACTATTCATAAACTATGGTATTTTGTAATGTCAGAAGTATAGTGATAATAGGAATATATATATATGTGGGATATTAGAACATCCCAAAAGCCACCTTCCCAAAAATCTAAAGTAATGGTTAATTTAATGCACTGCTTGCATTGAACATTTGAACAGAGAACAGGCTCAGCATAAAACAAAAAGATCTTTCTGTATCATTTTTTCTTGAACCTAGTTTACAAATGTCCTCCTGTAAATTCTGAGGAATGCGAGGCCTTGAAATTAGTGAGCAAGTCTGGTAAATGGAAGTAACTGTCCAATTCCCATTTCTACTAATTTAAATGTGTGTGAAATGTTTACAGAGACAGCAAGAGTATGGGATATGATCAAAACACTTTCTTTCTGATCTTCTACTGTGCTTGCTGGATATTGTGGTGGGCTGAATAGCAGCCCCTAAAGATATCCATGTCCTTATCCTTAGAACCTATGAATATTACCTTACAAAGCAAGGAAGATTTTACATACGTGATTAAGTTAAAGATCTTGAGATGGGGAAATTATCCTGGATTATCTGGGTAGGCCCAACGTAATCACAAAGGTCCTTCTAAGAGGGATACAGGAAGAGAGAGAGAAGAAAAAGTGACAACAGAAGCAGAGATTGGAGTGATGTGGCCATAAGCCAAGGAATGCCAGTGGCCTCTAGAAGCTGGAAGAGGCAAGAAATGGATTCTCCCTTGGAGTCTCCAGAAGGATTAGCCCTGCCAATACCTTGAATTTAGCCGAGTCAGACTGATTTTGGACTTCTGACCTCCAGAAATGTGAAAGAATAAATTTGTGTTGTTTTAAGCCACTAAGTTTGTGGGAGTTTGTTAGAATGGTGATAGGAAAGGAATACAGAAATTATGGGGAAACAAAACCACCCGATCAAACTACTTTTGGATCAAACACACTAGCTCCTCTTTAGTCACAGCCCTGCAATATTCACTAGTTGTGTCATGTGTCTTATTACTCTCACTAGACTGGATCATGAGCTCTTAGGGTAACAATGTCCTAAACTCCTTTCCATTCTTCTGTACTACCAAGCTCAGAGCTGTCATAGAGCAGCCACCCTGTATTGGACCCAGCCAAGTCTGAACAGATGCATCTGGACACGTCTCATGAGTTCAGAGGATGACCGTGTCCAGGTGGTTATTTGTATATGTGGAATTGTTGAGAAAAAAGAAGGAAGAGTAAAGATGATGTGTGAGGGTCTGGGGCAGGAATGAGTGGCGGTACGGGACAGCACTTGCCTCGTCTTAACCCAGACAAATTAAAGCCTTGGGCTGAGTCCAGTGAAGTTGTAGGCAGATACTGCATGGACGGCTCTCAGGAACTCAGAGATGCGGGGCACAGAGGCCCCTGCCCAGGTGAGAAAGTGTGACACCTAGCAGGGGACATTTCTGCACTGTGGGCAGCCCAGCTCTGGCACAGCGAGGGATGAGGGGCAGATAGCGTCATTTGGCCTCTCCTGGAGGACAGACTGGGATGTCCCCAGACACTGCTCTCCGGGCAACAAGTTAACAGGGAGCCCCATGGCAGCGGCATTTGGGGGGGCAGTCAACATCCAATGGTGGCTGGGGACAGAGGCACGTGAAAGGACCGTTTGTGAATACAGGTGAGGCACTCCTGGGGACCCCAAGAAATGATTAGAGGAGACTCTATTTGTGTAGACATGGGGGTGGGAAGGAGGCAAAGACCTGTATCAGGTAGATGGGAGCACAAACCAACCAGATACAAGCAATTAGTGTTAATTAAACCTTATTTGTGCCCACCGGTTGGTGAAGCCAGGATCTCTTCAGGTATCAACTGGATTACTGCTTTCAGATTAAACGTAGTTAGTGATAGAAATGAACTAAAGTGCTCAAAAGCGTCTAGACTAAGATAATTAAGAACTAACTGGGGACTTCCCTGGTGGTCCAGTGGTAAAGAATCCACCTTCCAATGCAGGGGACGCAGGTTCGATCCCTGGTTGGGGAACTAAGATCCCACGTGCTGCAGGGCACCTAAGCCCTCGCGCCACAACTACGGAGTTCGTGTGCCACAACTAGAGAGAAATCCGAGCACCGCAGCAAAGATCCCGCGTGCCACAACTCAGACCTGATGCAGCCAAGAAAATAAATAAATAAAAATAAAGAAATATTTTTTAAAAAAAGCTTTATATAATATATATATATATATAAAGCTATTCTTTAAAAGAACTAACTGAAAAGCAGACGTTTTATGTTTTGAAAGCATTCAGCATAATTGAATGTTGATTTCACCCGCTAGTTTGTCTATTGGATGCTGGAACAATTGCTGCTGGTATGCTGTGTCAGTCAGATTTCTGATGTGACAGAGCCCTGGTCTTCACGCTGACCATGGTTTCCCCAGTCCTTAGCGCCTGACTCATAGAGGCATTCTGTAAATATTTATATTATCCAAATAAATCCCTATATTAGCTAAGTCAGAGAGGCATGTTATTGATCCTTTACTTCCTCTTTCACCGTTTACCTCCTGGAATTGTGGAGTGTATCATATCAAATTAGCAAGCAAAATCCATCTTCTTCTTTAGCAGGAATTTCAGCATGTGGCTCAGCCATGACAGAGGAAGTATAAGGAGATTTTGTGTACTGGTGAGAGGGTGGCAATTTAAGCTCACTATCTTATGCTTTGCCTGTGAGTCTCCTGCAAGGTCATCGAATGACATCTGGCAAAAGACCCATGAGGCATCCCGAACCTCTTGTGACTTTACCAGGAAGCATCGTCTGAGTTAGCAGTTGCCTTGGAACTTTTCTGTGAATCTGATGGGGACAAAGGGTGAAACACACTCACCTAGGGTAGGGACCAGGAGCCCCGAGTCAGGACCCCAGGTCACCGTCCTTCTTCCTCACTCCACACGGCTTCCCCAGGCATAAGGGAGGCATGAGCTGAGTTAGTATATATTGATCTCCCAGATATCTGTGGGCAACAGAAGCCATTGCCTTAATTGCTCTCCGTTGAGGGATTATAGTAACCCCGGCTGCAAACTTCCCCACAATCTAACATTTAAGCATCCAGTCTTGTGAAACTAATTCAGGGAGAGCTTTGCTCAAATCACCGGGCCTGTATTATATGACTGTGAGGTTGCCAAGGAAAATAAGTCTGAGTAATCCCTTTGCTAGGAGATGAGAAACAAAAAAATGCTGGCAGACCTTTAATATTTTAATTACCTGCTTCCAGAACAATAAAAAGGGATTCAGGTCTTCCACTTACAGTAGTACATTATCACAGCCCATAAAATACCTTAAACTATTTCCTTAAGATGTAAGCCTTAAGCTTTTTCCTTTCATCTGTATTCAACCATTAGATTTTAGACAAGTAAGAGTTAAAGTTTTCCTTCAGTGGTTTTGGTTACAAATATTGGAACCAAAGGTAATTTGAACCTTGTTGCTTTCTTGGAAGATTTTTTAGGGTTTTTACGTGCCTACAACTAAAGGTAATATGGGATCCTGGAACAGAAAAAGGACATTAGGTATCTAAGAAAATCTGAATAAAATATAGATATTAGTTAAAATAATAATAATGTATCACTATTGGTTCATTAATTGTGACAAAGGTATAATACAGTAATGTAAGATGTTAATAATAGGGGAGACTGGGTGCAGGGTATATGGGAACTCTCTGTGCTATCTTCACAATTTTTCTGTAAGTCTAAAACTATTCTAACATAAGAATTTTATTTGAAAAGAATGCCTCCTGACCTCATCGATGACTCATTGAAGGTTATTTTTGTGACAAGAGCAGAACTCTAGTGGATAATATGGGCAACACAATTTGGGCTAAACTGAATACCCATGAAATGGTGACTCCAAAGGAAGCCTGTAAAGCTCCTGGACACAGAGAAGATCCTGGCTTCCTAACGACCTTGGAGCCCAGGCAGTTCAGAAATGCAAATGAGAAGTGATCATTTTATGGGAAATGGATCAAAACTGGAATGGAAAGGCATCAGGCAATATTGTTAGAACAAGTCCTGATGGATGTGTGCGCGCGCGCGCGCGCGTGTGTGTGTGTGTGTGTGTGTGTGTGATGCCTCCCTCGTGCTCCTTATGTTGCCCCCCGTGTCAGGAGTGTTTTCTATTTCTCATCTGCTAAGAAACCACCCTCATCTCTTAAACTGTCTTCACATCTTTCACGGATCTTTAGGAGGCTAGATTCATGGACGACAGTGCTTGCTTACTTCAGACCTCTTATAGGTCCACATCAGTTAACCACAAACGAAATTAAAAACCAAGCTTTTGCAAGCAAATCTATAATTATACAGAGAGCCCAGTGCCTGTTTTATGTTAGATTTTTTAAGCCACTCTAAGCTGGCTGTTCTTAGGGTCATTCCACTGGAATGACTGTTATCAGATTCCCAGTGACTCCCACCCCCCAAATGTGCCAAAACCAATGGTTAATGTCCTCATCTCATTTTGCTTGACTTCTCACCAGCATTCAACATGGCTGCCAGCTCCCTCCTTCCTGAGCAGAGACCTTTCTGTTCTTCCTTGACACCACACGCTCCTGTTTCTCTTGCTACCTCAATGCTGACTCCTTCCTAGTATCTGGCTGACATCTGCTCGTCTTCCCTGAGTTGCATGCCCCTGGCTTGGCGCCTGGCTCTCTTCTCTGTGTATATCCACTCCCTTGGTGGTTGCACGCTCAGCCCTGGATTTCAGTATTATCTATATGCTGATGATTAACCCCTCCCACTCCCTTCCCTGAGCTTCATGCTCATGTATCCGACATCTCACTTGGATAGCTCTACCTGAATAGCTAACAGACACCTCAGACTTAACTCATCAAATATACGACTCATGACTCCCAAGAGAGTTCAGACTACTAGATAGAGAACAGATGTTATTGTATTAACATTTTACTACACACACCTTTATTGCCCCTCAGCCCTGTGTTTCCAGGGCTAAACTAGCTGAATATAGAAAATGGTCACCGATAAGAGGCAAGGTACTTTCAAATAAGAAATGTGGGAGTTCCACGTGTGTCGAAAAATGACTGAAATTAGGAGCTACACACATTTTTCAAAGATTAATAATATTTAATCAGTGCTTCTTTTGTACCGAGTACTGTTTGAAGTATTTTACGCGTTTTATTTCATTTAATCCTTACAATAATCGTAAAGGTAGATATTATGGCCCCATTTTCTTATCAGAAAATGAAGACACAGAGAGGTTAAATAGCTTGGTCAAAGTCACGGAGCCAGAAGGAAACAACTGAGATTTGAACCCAGACAGCCAAATATACTCTAAGCAGTCATGGTGGAAATTACAGTTTCATTTCCCACCCCAGGGTCAAGTTCCTACTCACATGACGTTCCGCGCCTCGGATTCTATTACTGGACTCCGTGATCTCTAACCTCAAGTGTGCGTAGAAACCTCGCGCTAGACGAACGGGAAACAAAAGGAGTGAAGTGAGTCCTATTATGCACAAGCATCAGAACACCTTTTTTTTTTTTTTAAAAAAAAGAAGTGGCTTATAAATTAGATTTTAAAATAAGGACAACATTGGTTGAATGCTGCTGCTGTTAGCATAGTCATGCAATGTGGGACAAAAATTCTCCGAGAGCAGGCCAGGGGGGAGTCTTAACTAAAATCTGTAGCTACTGCACCCTTCGACTTGACACAGGTTCTTGTGAGAGTTTATTAACCAATGGTTGCAAACCCTTCAAGCATTTCCTGTGAATGGCTTGCTATACGGTTAGCTAATTAGATCATTGGTGCGCCAACCCCCATCTCGGCAGGTCTGGCCCCCTTAATCACACCCCCATGGAACTGTGTGGTTTGTCTCTTCTCTCCATTGACACAGAGACACGAGCCACTGGACCCTGAATCTTTTTTCTTTTTTTTTCTTCTTTTTGGCTGCGCCTGCGTGGCTTATGGGATCTTAGTTCCCTGACCAGGGATCGAACCCGGGCCCCTGGCAGTGAGAGTGTCAAGTCCTAACCACTGGACCGCCAGGGAATTCCATAGACCCTGAATTTTAAAAGTGGATCATATACTAGGTCCAAGCAATAAAAATATTGATGCGAGGGCTTCCCTGGTGGCGCAGTGGTTGCGCGTCCGCCTGCCGATGCAGGGGAACCGGGTCCGCGCCCCGGTCTGGGAGGATCCCACGTGCCGCGGAGCGGCTGGGCCCGTGAGCCGTGGCCGCTGAGCCTGCGCGTCCGGAGCCTGTGCTCCGCAATGGGAGAGGCCGCAGCGGGGGGAGGCCAGCGTACCACAAAAAAAAAAAAAAAAAAAAAAAAAAAAAAAAACTACTAAAAATATTGAGGCGAAAAAGAAAATTGGGAGTGCTATGTCAACTGGGGAAAAGTATTCATTTCCATAGATACTGTACTGAATCTGTTATTTTCAGAAAATGCCCAATTTCTGTCAAAAAACATGATGAGAAATCTTTTTTTCCTTTCAAACATTACTTTTAAATGATGCATTACATTGAATTGTTTGGTATGAAAATAAAAGTAAAAAACTTGCGAAATATCACCCTTTCCATTGAAAAAACATTTCAAGCAAATGAGCCTGATATTTTTGGTAGTTTTTAAGGACAGGTTTTTATAAATATTATGCACAATGCTTTTGAAACATTTCCTTTCCTCAGTATACACCCATACACGTATTGCTAAAAAACTGCCCCCAAACATATTTATTAAACAATGCATATAGGCAGAACTGTGTAAGGATTACTGGTTTTGATTAAAACAGCCCCATCGCTGTTTTACTACAGTATTTATCGTGTTTGTTTCACTTTTGAACACAAGGACCAATTTTCTAAAAAGTTAACCAATCCAAATGTTGGTGCTCATCTAGATCTGGCTTCTTCTTGTCTTCTTATGTTTTCTTGTGAAAAGTGTGTAAATAAACAGTCAATGTAATACCATTAGATAAAACCAGAGCGAAGAAACAATAAAAGCCAATGTTTTGAGAGTTCCTAGTTTTGCTGGTGATCACGGGAAGGACAAGAGATAGGACACAAATCTCTTTCATTTAATTGTTATTGAGCATTAAAGACCAACAGGAACATATAGCCGGATGTTTTTGTTTTCTTTTTTTATTTTATTTTAGCCAGGTTTAAAAATAGAAACAGGAAGCTCAGATTCCACGGCGATATTTGTTATATAATATTAACCTAAGTGAGTTTATCTATGTAGGGACTGAGAAGACCATTTCATTCCTTGCTTAACGTACTGAAAACATTTCCTTTTAAAGGCAGAGTCTCAGTAAAGAGCAATTCATATGCCTGGACGCTTAAAGGAGTGTTTCACGGTGAAAGTGACTTGTAAGTATGCGTTATATTCAGGAAATGCAAACACTCCAAGGAGAAGGTGGTGCCGGTGGTGATTCTTCAAACCATCACAGAACTTTCCTGCCATGTAGCAGAAATTGTGACGCTATTAAAAACTGTTAAGCTAGACATGCTTTTCCAAAAAGAACAGAGAAATTACTTACATCTCAAGCTCCACTGCAAGGCTGGCTCCGCCACTCCCAGACCTCTGCCTGATCCTTCACTCTGGCTTGACAGCTGGTATAGTCTGCAAGGCAGGACGGACGGAATGCCTGTTCTTGCACTTGCTGTTCTTTTCCGTTTTCAGAGGGCCAGTGGCCCTGGTCATTTCCATGGCAACCAGAAGGAAGCTGCCCACCTACCGGTTTCATGAACCACACAGTGGGAGACAACCCACCTTGGCGACTGCTGGCTACTCTTTTGGGGGTTCCAAAGTGGAAAGTTTCCAGAAGAAATGAAGGAGACTGCTGCTCTATGCTGACTTGAAGGGCTAACAGTAATGCAAGAAATTCTACTTTAGCAGGAAATTGAATGAATTAAGTGTAGAGCATGGAGACTCCTTGATGCTTTCACTATCATTGTTTGTTCCACTCATTTTGGCTCAATGAATTGTTACTTATGGCAAATGCCTGAACTAGTACAAAAATTGTCCTATTGTGGTTGTTCCAGAGAGAAAGTGAACTCATTTCAACTCCAAAGTTGTAGTCCTAGAGTTTATTACACTATGTGAAGTAAGTCAGACAGAGAAAGACAAAGATCATATGATATCACTTATCTGTGGAATCTAAAATATGATACAATTTTAGTATATGTGCTGCCAAAGCCAGCACTAAAATATGATACAAATGAACTTATTTACAAAACAGAAACAGACTCACGCACACAGAAAATAAACTTATGGTTACCAGGGATTTCCCTGGTGGTCCAGTGATTAAGACTCCATGCTTCCAATGCAGGGGGCGCAGGTTCGATCCTTGGTTGGGAAACTAAGATCCCGCAACCCCCGCCCCCCGCACCCAAATAGCATCATACAACTATGGTTACCAAAGGGGAAAGGGGAGGAGGAGGGATAAACTAGGAGTTTATGATTAGCAGATACAAACTACTATATGTAAAACAGATGAAGAACAAGGTCCTACTGTATAACACAGGGAGCTGTACCCCGTATCTTGTAATAACATATAATGGAAAAGAATATGAAAAAGAACATACGTGTGTGTGTGTGTGTGTGTGTGTGTGTATAATTGAATCACTTTGCTCTACACCAGAAACTAATACAACATTGTAAATCAACTATACTTCAACAACAACAAAAAACAAAGATATTGTCCTGTTCTCTCTTTTTTAGTTCCTTTTATAAAAATATTGTATATATATAAGTGAATCATTTTGTTGTACACCTGAAACTAACACAACATTGTAAATCAACTATACTTCAACAACAACAAAAAACAAAGATATTGTCCTGTTCTCTCTTTTTTAGTTCCTTTTATAAAAATATTAAAATCAAATAAATATGTAAAAAACATTCTATTACATTAATTGATGAGGGCTCACTATGGAAGAAATCAGGTGGATGACGGTGATGGAGAAAAGTTTTTCTACTTAAAAACATTAGAAAACTAGAGCAATTGATTTATAATTACCCAGATACAGATTATCCAATACATTAAAGCAGAGAGCACCTCCCTAGGGAAATTTATTCATTTCTTTATTATTCATCTGGTGAACCCTTTCTACACTCCTGCATTGTGCCAGAAGCTTTAAAGGACAATAGAGATAAATGTCATCATTCTTGTCTTCAAGGAAGTTATAGTGTGAGAGGGGTGATTATATATGTTGAATGTGGGAAATGTTTGAAGGGAGGTACAAAGAAAACATGTAAGAGATTCGGAAAATGCAGGACTACATTTTGGCAGGGAGACTGAAGAAGTCTCTGTGGAAAGGTGCTTGATCTGGGCCTGAAAGGATGGCTGGATATGAGTAGTCGGATATGGGAGGAAAAGGGCAATAATGCCTCATGGGATGATTCTTTGGCCAATGGAGGATGTGAGCTGTTGGATGTCTCCTCCTTTCTCACCTCATACAGTCCTGACACATACATCATCAAGCTTCTCAGGTGGTCCATGGGATCAAGCAACACAGGCAATTAAGAAAATTGCTGGAGCAAAGGTTTCGAGATGGGAGAGCACCTACGAGTGTTCTCTGAAAGCCAGTGATTCATATTGAGAAGCAAGGGAATTAAGAATAGGGAGAATCCATTATTGTTGATGTTTAGTTTCAGCAAAGCAAACATATTAATTTTACCACATGAGGATAGTGGAACATGGACTTTAGTTCAAATCTCGATTCTGCTACCTTCTAGAACATTATTACCTTTTAATTTTTTATTTATTGCAGTTAGTTGATTTACAATATTGCATTAGTTTCAGGGGTATAACATAGTGATCCAGTTATTATTTTTTGCAGATTATATTCCACTGTAGGTTATGAAAGGATATTGAACATTATTATTTTAACTTTATAAGCCTCAGTTTCCTCATCTATAAAGTGGGGATAGCAATATGTCATTGAGAGATTGCTAGGGATTGAGGGATGCCTAGGATGGAAGAAGGGAAGGCTGACTGTCCATACACCAGCTTTCCCAACTTTCCAGAAAAACTGTGGCTAATACAATGGCTTGGTGCCCTCAACCTCTGTGCCAATCCTTTTCTCTCTCGCTGGCCTCTGCTACAGAGATTGGAAAACCAAAAACAGTCAATTTGCAGAGTTTTCAACTGCCATGGCAGCTGGGGCTCCACACATGATTTAGGTTTTATTGATCCTTTATCCTTGAGTCGGAACTGAGTCACCAGGAGAGAGGACCATGGGCGTTTGTTCGGGAACTGAATTCAGTGGGGAGCAAGAGAAGAGTTATGAGCATCTCTGTGGCTGGCCTGGGTCTCGGCAGAACTGGGCTAGTCTGGGAGCTAGTGCTGTGGGGGGTGTTTTCTGATTGACTTGCTTCCGGGTTGTGGCAGATGCCTTGGAGCCGATGACTGTGGCACTGGCTTCCTGTAGGAGAAGGTGGCCTCTTAATTCAGCAACTGCCTGATTATGGAAGAGGCAGCAGCTCCCTTGATGACCCAATTCTACGGTGGCATTCTGAGTTCAACTAAAGTCTTTTCAGCCCTCCCCAATGATTTAAGAACTCTCTGTATATCTTAAGGAGCTCCTTGTGTTTAAACCAGCTAAAGTGGACTCTTGTCTCTAATCGACATGATCCCTGAATGAAACACTAGCTCTGGCCAGTGCAAGGTAAGTTTGCTGGTACTGCCTCTTCTGCTGCTTCTTCCTGTTTGAACACAGACACAGATTGGGGGAGTAATTCCTATCACTGAGGACAGAGCAGGAACGTAAAGGAGCCTGGCACCCTGAGGACATTGCTGAATCCCTACAGCAGCTCCGTACCACCCAGTCTTCAAGGTAGAGTTAATATTACCTGCTCACAGTTATTTTAATGACTGACTGTGATAAACTACATAGAGTATTGAGCCTAAACTGTGCACAGAGGAGGCATTCAATTGTGGTAGCTATTATAATCATTACTCTTTGTCACCATCTCTCTTTATGACATGGATGCTTTCCAGGACCTCTTGCCGAGTCAGGGGCTGGAATGAAGGCACAGAGAGCGTAGGGGTGGGTTCCTCCCTGGAAACTTGAAGTCCAAAAAAAAGACAGCTGCTGATGAAATATGGCTGGATCTCTGTGTGTGGCCTGTTAAACATTTACCACAGGTTATATATCTCTCCATCTTTCTGAAACACTCACTTCCATTTGCTCTTTGTGTTAATGGGGTCACATGGTTTAAGTTGATTTAGCAAAGGTAAGTGTTCCGAAGACTAGAGAAACCATTCCACTGCCTGTTCTGTTCAGCTGCAGAGTCAAGGGGGTGGTGGAAAAGTGTTTGCTCCCTGTGGACTTGAACCCTACTTTTTTGTCGTTGACTAATTTTGTTTCTTTCATTTTTTTTCATCACAAGAGCAATGCAGGCTCCTGCTAGCACATTCAAATGATACCCAGTGTATTAAGTAAGAGTGAAAATCTACACCTACCTCTCCAACACGTCCTGGAGAAATAGTGCTCGTGTAAGTCTTTATTGAAGCAAATCTTGCTTTGTCTTTAAACTTCAGCAGCTGCTTTGATTGTTCATTAACATGCTGGCTTAAACTCTTTTATGATGAGGTCATACGCCACCGCTTCCAACAGGCTTTCTTCTGTGTATTATCATCTGAGGTCTCTACTACCACTGGCTTAGCCACCTCCAAATCATCACCAGTATCATCTAATACCGTTTATTCTGTCCTGGACAACTTCAGGAACCATGTCAGTTTCCTTCTTTCCTTCTCAACTCGTTCTTGGCGATGTCAACAACCATGTTACTCAATTCACTGCAGGATACAGACACTCATGTCTTCACGTGGTAGCACTGAGGGTGCTGTAGACTTTGTCATGGGTGTACGGCTCTGTTCCACCTTCAAGATGCCACTGCTTCCTTTTTTATTCTTTCTCCCATGCTCCTGCTCTGCTCCTATTGTCACAGAAACCTCTATACATTGGGGCCTTGGTTTTACTTTGTCTGTTGTACCTACTCTTTTTTTTTTTTTTTTTGCGGTACGCGGGCCTCTCACTGTTGTGGCCTCTCCCATAGATGCCCCATACCACTCCACCCAACCCACAGAGTCTGCTTTCTCAGTTCCTACTCTCAGGGTGAAGGCACTCATGGAGAAAATGCAAAGAATTAAAAGTTCATAATGCTTGGCATCAGATGGACCCCTACCACTATCCCACCCTCCTTTCAGTCTGCTCTTCCCAGTGGTTTTGACAACTCTTCTCTACTTATATTGAATACTCATTCCTAACACAGCATCCTCATTCCCGTAAGAGCGCCTGGCATCTTTTTGCCCTGAGAGGAGCCAGGACCTGGTCTGAGTTTTCTTATCATCCTGCTCACACCAACACATGTCTTCTTAAACCACAAACATCTTGGATCAGGCACCTCTCATGTACCACTTCAGATCCTTTCAGGCACACTTATCTTTTGTTCCAGCCCCCCAACCAACTGCACATGGAGGCATTTTGCCAGCGCCTCCTGCCTCCCATCCTAGGACCTATCTGTTTTCACGGTGGCTTGGTACCCTGCAGGCACCCCTCGGCATCCTCATAAGTACAACCCAGAAGTGCTGGGGAGCTAATGCTTCCTGGAGTGTTCTTTGACCAGTGAGGGATGCGAGCTGCTGGATAAATGCTTCCTCCTTTCTCATCCCAGACTGGCAGTCCTGAGACGATGTCATAGGGCTTCTCAAGAGGTCCATGGGATCAAGCAACTCAGTAACATATCTTCTGCAGCTTCTCACTGCTTCACTCTCTTTTACTCCTTCTTGAGACCACATGCAGATACAAAAAAGGACATGCAGATACAATGTTACTGATGTCTGCTCTCTGGGGAAATAGCCTGAGACACATCCTTTATTCTTCTTTCCAAATTCTTCCTTCTCTGAGCTAAAAACCAGCTCTTCCCATTTCCTGAGAGAGCTTCCTTCTACAGTGATAGCCTCACCTCTTCCAGTAAGTAGAATCTTAATAATTTTAAGAAATGTGTCCTGAGAGCTTCAAAAATCGTACTGTTTTGAGTATCTCTCATGTATGATTATCCCCAGAAAATGGAGAGAATATCCAAAACATCATGGTGATGTCTTCAGGCACTTTGGTGGCTTCGTAAAGTACACTTGATCCTTAAACAACATGGTTTGCACTGCGTGGGTCCACTTACATGCGGATTCTTTTTCATTAGTAAATACTATAGCACTACACGATCCATGGTTGGTTGAATCTATGGGCGGAACTGTGGAGGAGGAACTGTGGATGGAGGATATGGAGGAACTGTGATATGGAGGAACTGTGGATGGAGGATATGGAGGAACTGTGGATGGAGGATATGGAGGAACTGTGGATGGAGGAGGTCCACTTAAATTATATTAGGATTTTCTACTTCGAGGAGGGTCGCTGCCCCTAAACCCCACATTGTTCAAACGTCACCTGGACTAAAGTAATTTGTCATAGTACATCACCGTAATAGCAACATTATCCATGAGCTTGTCTGGATCTATGAAGAAGTAGAGTTCCTACCACTCATGACTGTTACAGCCTATTCAGAGATTTATGGAGGAACTGTGGATGGAGGATACGGAGGAACTGTGGGTGCCGAGGGTCCACTTAAATTATATTAGGATTTTCTACTTCGAGGAGGGTCGCTGCCCCTAAACCCCACATTGTTCAAACGTCACCTGGACTAAAGTAATTTGTCATAGTACATCACCGTAATAGCAACATTATCCATGAGCTTGTCTGGATCTATGAAGAAGTAGAGTTCCTACCACTCATGACTGTTACAGCCTATTCAGAGATTAGTAGAGAATAACAAAGCCATGATATGATACAGATGTTGGGCAGCTGGCTAGGCTTGCTCTCCCAAAAAGTGACTCACTCCTGCACAGCACTTTCACAGCAGACATGATTCCAGTGTGTGCTTTGGCAACATTTAAAAATTACTACTTGCCTTGGATCGTGGGGTCATTGACAAACAGTAAGAACCATGAATATCAAAGTTACAAATGCCAGGGTCTATTGTACTTTCTAGCTCTAAATCTGTACCGTCTGGACTTTGAACTTCGGATGTGCACAGCCTCTTCAACGGGAAAAAATAAACCTTCACTTGACTTTACAGTGTCACTCAACTATGACTCTATCGTCAGATAGATCTACTGGACCTTCACTCGCCAGGTTGTCCTATGACTTTATTTTTGAATCTAGTGACTCTTTCTAATCTTTACTAGAAAGTAAAGCTTACTACTTTACTTTCTAAGCCTCTCTGTTGTATTTGACTATTAGCCAGCCTTTCCTTGGTCCTCCATTATCATCCGTGGGCCTGTGATTTTTCTCTAGTGTTTACTTCATCATTCGAATCATCTCTTTCTCTTCTTTTGTCTCTTCTTTCTCCTTCCTTTGAGCACTACCCAAAGCCCATCCTTGACTCTGATCTTCTTTTACGTTTCTTCTTCATAAATTCCAGTTCCTTGTTTCAATTATACTAAGGCCATTTGGAGAACAAGTAGTCAGCACAGACTATTAGAAATAGGAGGGCTGTCATCTTGATACTTGGTAATCCATCTTCATTTGAATGCCTCCGGAAATGAAGGGTTTACCTTCTCACACAGCAGCTTTTTTTTTTTTTTTTTTTTCATTTTTGGAGAACTCTACTATGTAAAATGGTTTAGTATGTTTGGCCGAATCTATCTCCTCATGATTTTGAGACATTGACTGTTTTTCTGTCCTCCAAAGTAATATTGAAAACATTTCCCTCTTCTTTTTGATAGCCCTTAGCAATACTCTGTCGGCTTATAGTAAGCTCCTCTTAAGTCACTCAGACCCTGAATCTCAGAAACATTTTTGATTCTTCCTTTTCCTTTAGTTCATAGAGGAAACAAGTCACTAAGTACTCAAGACTTGTTCTGAAGTTTCTCCTGCAGAAATTGCATGTTTCAAGGTAGAAGACTTAAATATTATAAAAATAATATCTCAAATTAACTTATAGAGCTAATGCAATAGTGATAAAATCCCATTGGATTTTTTTTTCCAAAGGAGTAAATACAAATTTTCTGAAGTTCAAACGACATAATAAACAAAGAAGACTCCAAAAATGTAGAGTGATAAGGAGCGATTAGTAACATGCATTATTAAAACAAAGTTACGGTCTTTAAAATAATGTGGTATTGACTTGGACTGATCAATGGGACAGCATGAACAACTCAGAATTATCATTTATTAAATATAAAAATGTGATATATAAAAGAAGAGAATACATATCAAAGAGGAGATTAAAGATTACTCAGCAATGATTCTGGAATCACTGGTGAGGAATTTGGAGGAAAATCCAAACTTCAAATTTACTGAATGAAGTCCATCTGCGATTAGTGAATTTAAAATATAAAATCATAGAAAAATAAGGGGAAAATTATTTGGATAGTGTGATTAAATCTCTGGAACACTGAGAAACTTTTTAGATATGAAGTAATTGATGGTGCAGCCACCTTGGAAAACAGTCTGAAAGTTCCTTGAAAGATTAAATGCAGAGTTTACCACATGACCCAACAATTTCACTGTAGGGTGTACCAAAGAAAAATGAAAACACACATTCACACAAAAACTTGTTCATAGCAGCATTATTCATAACACCCCCAAAGTGAAGACAACCCACGTTGTCTTCAGCCATTAACTGACAAATGGATAAATAAAATGTGGTGTATTTATACCACGGAGTATTATTTGGCAATAAAAGGAATGAAGTACTGACACATGCTGCAATATGGATAAACCTTAAAAACATTACCCAAGTGAAAGAAGCCAGTCTGAAAATATTACATATGGTATAATTCCATTTATATAAAATATCCAGAGTAGGCAAATCTATAGACACGTAAAGTAGATTGGTGGTTGCCCGGGGCAGGGGGCTTGGGGTTAAATAGGGATGAATGCTAATGTGTGTGGGTTTCTTTTTGGGGTGATGAAAAGTTTCTAAAATTGACTATGGTGGTGGATGCACAGTTCTGTGAATATACTAAAACCATTGAATTTTGCACTTTAAACAAGGGTATTGTAAAGCATATGAATTATATTTCAATAAAGTTGTTAAAAAGTAATTGAAAAAGTAAGAAGATATCAACCTATTATAATACATTCCAAAAATATTAACCGTATCCTAAATCCTTTCTCAAATGAGATAGGAGTATATGGTGTTCAAAAGGGCAGAGAGATTAAATGAGGTAAGAGCTGAAAAGTTTTCATTGGATTTCTTTTTTCCCTCTTATTAACGGTGGTAAAAGTCATTAAAATGTTCTGTAACCAGATTTCACTGTAGCTTACTTCAATTCAGTCTTTGCATTTCTCTACGAAGTCTCCACCTCATAACACATCTTCCCCAGAAATCACCGTTTACAAGGAGCACAAAGAAGAGCTCCCAAGATCAACCTCTTCATTTCTGAGGTGAACCCACTAGATGTTAATACTGTGCTGTAAGGAAAAATGATCCCAACTCAAACTAATTGGAAAAGAAATAACACTGCTGCAAAGGGCACTTTAAGAAGTGCTTTTTGCTTGTGGAAAGAAACCAGCAAATCCTCTAAGTATAATAAAGGAGAGTGTTTTACAGTTAAGCACGATTTGGAGTGAAGCATTCAGATGTTGCTGCTTTGCTGGTCCAGGCTGTTAATGCTCTGCTGGTCCTTCCCATGGGGCCCCTTCCTTAGGAATCACAAAGCTTCATCTGTGGCACAGAGATGCCACACTCCCTATACAGGGCAATCTTCTTCCTCTTTCTCCTGGCAATCAGTTCAAAGTTCCTTAGCTTTCCAAAGTAGAAATCCTTTGCTTCTCTTATTTGTCAGCTGTTTCAATACATTGACCTGCGGCATTAATCTCACTGCTTCATAATACCCATTGCCTAAGCCAAGATCTTTTCTCCCAGCCAGAGCCTGTATTAGTATTTGAGTCTAACTGGCCTCCAAGGAGCTGCACTGCTGGTTTGTTCAAACTCTAACAACAAGGGAAGATGCTCCTGATATATCTTGACCTTGTCTAGCAGCTACAGTAGGGTCATAGTCTTTTCCATCGTACTCACTTAAAAGTTTTCTTGAACCCCTGAGCAAATTAAAAAAGACTTGAAACTTGCCTTTCAATGATTTGTCCGCAAGAATTATTTTGTCAACATCCATTCTCTTAAAACCTGCTTGTAGTATTTTAAAATTCTGGATATATTCATGATTTCGCTTAGTTTGGAATTTCCCTTTCTTCAAGGCAGGATAACCAGGGAACAGCATATCCATTAATTGACAGTCAGAGCCCCCCATGCATAACTGTTCCATCTTTTTGGGGGCCGATTGCAGAGAATCATTCATTAAAACCAGTATCACCTCTTTTTACTGGAAGCGGACTTAAAATTGGAATATGATAATGGAAGGACACCCTTTATGCTGTGAACATAGAGATATTTTAGAGATGCCGCAGAAGTGGATGGCTGGTCATTTAGAAGGTGATCATGGTTCAGGATCTAGTCTAATTTTGAGGCAACAGAAATTCCATTTTTTCAGTGAACTTGGAAGTGATCATGCTCTGAGGAACTGGCTCCAGCTACCTAGAGTCTTAGGAGACTGAAGTATAAACCTGGTGGGCATTTGACTGCCTGGGGCAGGGGACAGCTAATGAAGGGCAAAGGGGAAGGAAGGGGAAGGGAATGGACACCTATTAGCTTTTTTATTAACTTTGTACAGAGAGCGCAGCCCGCAAAATCTACATCCATGAGGGAGGGGACTCTTAGGAGACCTGGGAGACGAATTGTCCAGGTATTTAAACAACCAGTGTAATGGTATCTGTAGGTTCATGTATCCCAGATGTGGGAACTTGCTGGGCCTAGTTCCTGAATCCCCACCAAGCCTGTGCCTTCAGCTAAGCTGGGGGTCTGCTGGCGGCCTGCTGAAGGGCAGGTGGCTGGAATCCACCGACAGCTAGATGGAGAGAGCGCTGGCCCAGAGGACCAGAGACTGGGGCTCCATCACCCAAGGGAGAGCGCCTGTAGCATTCAAAGTGGAGGGCTGCTCCAGCTTAGTGGTGCCATTCTTCACTTACATCCTACATTTTCAGTTAGTATTGCGCCTCAGTTATTAAATACCCACTTCCTGAGAGATGCTAATCTATCTGGACCATGAGCATCTCTTCAGTTTCTGCTTCCAACGTTTGTAGCTGTCTGTAACCTCCATACATCCCCACAGCCTATGGATTTCTGACGAGGTACGCCACCTACTGGTGACCTGGATTCTCACAGAAGCAGCCCTTAAACCCTGGTGTCCCAAAGGTTTACCAGCAACACTTAACCCTAACAAACTCTCTGTTAGAGGAGGTGCTAGCCCTCGCTGGATCTCATTTCTTCTAGAAGTGTCAAACTATTGACAAAAAGTTAATGTCTGTTAGAGATGCTATCCATGAAGCAATAAGAGATTAATTTTGTGGTAAACCAGACCCTGATATGATGAAACCAGAAACAAAAATCAGCTTCTTGTTTTGATGGGAGGGGGAGGGGGGCCCAGCTAGTCAAGAGGATGGGAAGAAAGGCCTACTGCACTAGTTATTCAACCTTGTAGTAATTCTGATCGATTTCTCCTAATATGTAGCTCTCAAATGGTGATTTGGGTGTCTATTATAAACCCTTAAAGCTTATTGGGGAGGAATTAGCAAACACTGGATATTTCAGATCATAGAACTATCATTTGTGTGACTTGCCCAAAATAATGTTTTTATAAACTCATGGAATCTGACTGGCTTTAGGTGACAAAGCAATGTTACTATTTGGTCAGTTAGAAATGAAATTAAGGGTTATGGTTCACAGAATTTTTTAAAAATCAGTTTTTCAGTATTTTAAATGCCACTTGCAAAAGCAGGAAATGCTGTGTTCAACTGGCTGATAAAATTAGGATGACAGTAATAAATCTTTTAATAAAAAGCATGGTATAACAGTAAAATTACTGCAGAAAAAACACACCCTTATAGCGGCAAAATCGCAAAATGTTGTATCTGCGTAATGTCATTTGTTTGGGCCGGTGAGTCATAATTCTGTACATTGCAGTTTTTCTATGTTTTATGAACATGTAGTAAAAATACTGTGAAATTAGAGAACTATTTAAAACACTCTAGGTAGTCATAAATATTTACTTGTTATAACAGATGAGCATAAAAGACTTAGTGCAAAGTCTACTGGACCTCCAAGAAGATTCTGTTTTGCTGTGTATCTGATTTCTGCAGCATCTTACCAGAAAATGTGCCTCCAAATAGACAAAGAACACATTGTCCGGTTCATGTTTGCACCACCAAGGTTGGAGATTCTGTCCCCTTGATCCAATGATTTTTATTGGATTTCCATGAAGCACTGTGCATTTCAGAATGGGGAAGTAGACAGAGAGAAGACAAAAATACACCCCCATGGGGCTTATTCTTGGTGGGGGCAGTTTGGGGGTAAGTAGCAGGGATGCACACAGATAAAGATTAAATGAAATGATGAATAAAGTAATTCAACCCATTTACGTATGTTTGGCTTTTGATAGGAGTGGATCATAAATTCTTAATTTGTCCTTTCTTTACTATGTTTTTCTGTTGCTTTTCCGTCTTCTTTGCTACCCTCCACTATTGAATATCCTTTTCCTCCCTTAGTTACTAAAATTTCTGAACTTTGTTAGGCATAGATCTGCCAAGTTGAGAATGCCTGTCCCTTGTAACTGAGTGTATAACTACTTCTACAGCAACAACAAATAATAACGACAAAAGTAAGAACCTATCTACCACTTAATAAGTGTCGGGCAGTGTTTTCAACACTTTTTGCGTATTCCTCATGGAAACTCTCAACAACTCTATGTGGTGGGTGCTGCAAGTATCCTTACTTTTCAGATGTGGAAACTAAAGAACAGGGAGTAACTTGCCCAGGATCTCACAGCTAGTGAATCCTAGGGCTGGGATCCCTAGCAGCCCTTCCCTAATCTGAAGTTTTAAAGATATTTCTTAATATTTTCTTCTGAACATTTTAAAGTTTTTTTTTTTCTTTTTTTTCTTTGTGCGGTACGCGGGCCTCCCTCTGCTGCGGCCTCTCCCGTTGCGGAGCACAGGCTCCGGACGCGCAGGCCCAGCGGCCATGGCTCACGGGCCCAGCCGCTCCGCGGCACGTGGGATCCTCCCAGACCGGGGCGCGAACCCGGTTCCCCTACATCGGCAGGCGGACGCGCAACCACTGCGCCACCAGGGAAGCCCCCAAGCAAATTTTTATTGGAATAAAACCTCTTTGCAACAGAGTTCACAGGTCTTAATTGTGTATAAGCTCCATGAATTCTCACAAATTGAATATGCTTTTGTCACCAGCACTCAGATCAAGGAAGAGACATTTACCAGACTCAGAAGTCCCCTTCCAGTCTTTCCCCCTCCCCCAGATAATCACTACTCTGACTTATAACACCCTAGATTGATTTTATACCAGTTTTTGGACCTTATATATATGGAAACATTATTTTTGTATTTTGTTTGTTTCTTGCACTTGACGTGATGGTTATAAGATCTATTCATTTGAATAGTTATGAATGACTCATTCTCACTGACTGGTTTATATTATTCCACTGTGTGAATATAACACAGTATATTTACCCATTCTCTCTATTGATGGGCATTTGGCTTATATTACGATTTCGGCTATTACAAATAATGAGGCTATGAACATTCTTACGAATGTCTTCTGGTGAACATTTGTATACATCGCTGTTGAATACATGCCTAGGGGTGGAATTGCTGGGTCATAGAGTACACAAGTGTTTCAGCTTTAGTACATATTGTGAAGCAGTTTCCAAAGATGGTTGGACCATTTTACACTCCCACGAGGAGTATATGAAGGTTCCAGGTTTTCCTTATCCTATCCATACTTGGTAGTGTCTTACTTATTTTTGTCATTCTAGTGGGTATATAGTGGTATAGAATTGTGGGCTTAGTTGACCTTTTTTCTTTTAAATTAAAAAAAAACTTTTTATTTTATATTGGAGCAAAGCTGATTGGCAATATTGTGATAGTTTTAGGTACACAGCAAAGCAACTCAGCCATACATATACATGTAGCCATTCTCCCCCAAACTGCCCCCCATCCAGGTTGCCACATATTAGTTGACCTTTTCTTGAAAACTATTTGATGGATATCTTCTTTGTTAAATGAATAATTGTCTATAATTTTGCCCATTTTTCTATTGGGTTTTCTAGCTTCTAAAAAATCACTTTATAGGAGGTCTTTATTAATCTACATAAAAGTCCTTTGTTGAGTACATGTATTTTATTTTATTATTTTTTTATTATTTTTTTTATTTTTTGTGGTACGCGGGCCTCACACCGCTGCGGCCTCTCCCGCCGCGGAGCACAGGCTCCGGACGCGCAGGCCCAGCGGCCACGGCCCACGGGCCCAGCCGCTCCGCGGCATGCGGGACCCTCCCAAACCGGGGCGCGAACCCGGTTCCCCTGCATCGGCAGGCGGACGCGCAACCACTGCGCCACCAGGGAAGCCCTACATGTATTTTAAATATATTTTCCCACTCTGTGGCTTACCTCTTCACACTAAATGGTGTCTTTTTTTTTTTTAATAAGTGTTTTGGACTAGCACTCAATGATCTTATTTATTATTATTATTTTTAAATTAATTTATTTTTGGCTGTGTTGGGTCTTTGTTGCTGTGTGTGCGGGCTTTCTCTTGTTGCAGTGAGCCGGGGCTACTTTTCGTTGCGGTGTGCGGGCTTCTCATTGCGGTGGCTTCTCCTGTTGCGGAGCACGGGCTCTAGGCGCGTGGGCTTCAGTAGCTGTGGCATGCGGGCTCAGTAGTTGTGGCTTGTGGGCTCTAGAGCACAGGCTCAGTAGTTGTGGCACACGGGCTTAGTTGCTCCGCGGCATGTGGGATATTCCTGGACTGGGGCTCGAACCCATGTCCCCTGCATTGGCAGGCGGAGTCTTAACCGCTGTGCCACCAGGGAAGTCCCTAAATAGTCTTTTAAGAAACAAATTTCTTAGCTAAAAGGTTTTCTAATTCACTTATTTTCTTTACTACTATCACATTTTATGTGTCAGTTTAATAAATGTCTGCCTACTTCAATACATGAAAATATCCTGATATGTTCTATTTCAAAAGTTTTATTGTTTTACTGGGTTACGTTATATGAAATTACCAATAGTCTACCTACAAAACCATCAGTTTCATATGGTTCAACCAAACATATTTAACCTGCAATCGATCTGGAATTGATATTCATATTTGATGTGAGGTGGGGATCAAGACTTTTTTTTATTCAACTGTCCCAGTGTTAGCTTTTCATAAATTAGATGACTGTATATAGGTGGGTCTTTTTATTGATGCATTATTCTGTTCCATCGGTTTATTTGTTTATTCTTGTGCCAGTAGCATACTGTCTTAGTTACTGTAGCCTTACAACAGGTGTTTTATAAATATGTCCCAGTTCACTCTTCTTCAAGATTGCTTGGCTCCCCTTAGCCTTTTGTGGTCCCATTTAATTTTAGAATCTCCTGTTTTCCAATGATTGCTTTATATATTTTGATGCTATTTTATGTGATGCCTTCAAGTTTAGAATTATGTTTTCTTAGTAAATTGAATTTTATATCAAAATGTTAGTTACCCTCTATATTGTTAATTTGTCTATAATTAATATGGCTATCTTACATTTTTTTGGTCTGGCATATCTTTATTCATCATCACTATTCTCTTATCCATATGTTTTGGGTTTATCTTTGGTCAATAGAATATAGCTAGATTTTTTATCTAAACTGTTTTAACGTGATAATTTGAACCATTAATATTAACATTATTACTGTTATATTTAGATTTGTTTTTATTATTTTTCTCCGTAAAGGATTTATTTATTTTTTTATCCCCATCACATCCTCTATTTTTATTCTAAACTTTCCAAAGTTTGCTTTGACAAGGCCTACAGGTCACACCTGATAATGCTTATCATTCCCAATCTGGCTGTGATTTTTAATCAATTAACTAATTAATTAATTTTTGGCTGTGTTGGGTCTTCGTTTCTGTGCGTGGGCTTTCTCTAGTTGCGGCGAGCGGGGGCCACTCTTCATCACGGTGCGCGGGCCTTTCACTGTCGCGGCCTCTCTTATTGCAGGGCACAGGCTCCAGACGCGCAGGCTCAGTAGTTGTGGCTCACGGGCCTAGTTGCTCTGCAGCATGTGGGATCTTCCCAGACCAGGGCTCGAACCCGTGTCCCCTGCATTGGCAGGCAGATTCTCAACCACTGTGCCACCAGGGAAGCCCATAAATCTTAAGCCTTTACTCTGAGTTTTGGATCATCAGTTCATCTCTATTTTTAAAAATAGTTCATCTCTATTTTTAAATTAAATTTTATTGGAGTATAGTTGCTTTACAATGTTGTGTTAGTTCATCTCTATTTTGAAAGTCATTTCTTAACAGCATATTCCCAAAACGAGATTACCAAAGCAGACTATCACATCAGGAAGTTTTGCTGACATGAACACATATGTAATCTTGAGTCCATGGGACTGGGTTAGGTGAAACTTTCGACGAAGAACCAAAATATGTACACAAACAAGGGAAAGTAGCAGTAATAATGAGGGAAACAGCAAATTAATCATGAACTAAAGATACCTTTATTCTCTCCTCATTCCCTTTCCTGTCTAGCTCAGGTTTCTGGTGATTTCTATAGGAAAGAAGTACCCAATTACGTGTTTTTTCTTTCTTTTTAAAATAAATTTATTTATTTAATTTTTGGCTGTGTTGGGTCTTCGTTGCTGCTACTTTTTGTTGCGGTGTGCGGGCTTCTCATTGCGGTGGCTTCTCCTGTTGTGGAGCATGGGCTCTATGCACGTGGGCTGCAGTAGCTGTGGCACGTGGGCTCAGTAGTTGTTGCTCGCGGGGTCTAGAGCGCAGGCTCAGTAGTTGTGGCTCACGGGCTTAGTTGCTCCGCAGCACGTGGGATCTTCCCGGACCAGGGCTCGAACCATTGTCCCCTGCATTGGCAGAAGGATTCTTAACCACTGCGCCACCAGAGAAGTCCCACGTGTTTTTTCAATTCACTGAAATATACGTTTTAAGGTAGAAAGAAGTTCAGACATTTTCCTGGGAAAGCTTAAATGTGATTCAGCTTAAAAGTGAGATTGTGCTATAAATATTTTATCCACCATTAGCTCAAGAAAATGAATGGAAACATTGCTTTTACTTGCACTAGATGGCAGTGTTTCTCTGCAAACCAAACCAGATTGACAGGCTAGCCAGCTTCCTCTAGGTGGTGCCCAAGCTCTCTCAGTAGCTTTCCTGACTCAGGAAGTCAATTTAGAAGTGGTACAAGCTTCTATTTTCTGAGGAAGGAGTGATACTAACAGTCCCCTGAGGACTGAGACTGAGTTAGAAGTAGGGAAGGGAAGAGAATGAGTGAAAGAGAAGAGAGGGTATACTTAATTACAGCAAACACTTCAGTGAAAACACAGCAGGAAGCAGATACTTTTCTGAGGAAGTGTCTTTGGACCTAACTTTGGATTTGAGAATGAATCTTGCTTTCCTTCTTTCTGATGTTCTATATTCACAAGCTTTCTTTATCCGATTGTCTTTTTTTTTTTTTTTTTTTTTTTTTTTGCGGTACGTGGGCCTCTCACTGTTGTGGCCTCTCCCGTTGCGGAGCACAGGCTCCGGAGGCGCAGGCTCAGTGGCCACGGCTCACGGGCCCAGCTGCTCCGCGGCATGTGGAATCTTCCCGGACCGGGGCACGAACCCGTATCCCCTGCATCGGCAGGCGGACTCTCAACGACTGCGCCACCAGGGAAGCCCTATCCGATTGTCTTGGAAAGAATCTGAATAATAGGCAGTGCAGCTTTAGGTCTTAATATGACTCAGCTAGGAATCAATTCACCTTATAAGATGCTTACTTTATGTTATTATGCCTATTAATTAAAAAAAATTTTTTTTCCAGAACATTTCTTTTAGTATTGCCACTTTTCAACATTAGACATTTATGGAGAGAATTCTATGTTCAAAATATTGTGCTAGCCAGGGAACTATATTCAATATCCTGTAATAAACCATAATGGAAAAGAATATGAAAAAGTATATATATATATATATCTGAATCACTTTGCTGTACACCAGAAACTAACATAATATTTTACATCAACTATACTTCAATAAGAAATAAATTTACAAAATTTAAAAAAAGATAAGGGAAAGTAATAAAAAATAATTGCGCTAGCACTTTGGTATATACAAAGAAGTACTTGGTAGGTACTGAAAAAGTGCTATTATCTTGCTGTATAAGCATATTGCTTTGTCAAAAATGGCACAGCCAGCCACCTCTCTATGAAGGGGCTGTATTTTCAAATTTTTTGGAACTCAAAATATACTTTCTAATTAAAATGTTCCTAGTACATGGCTGTCAGTTTTCTGAATTAACCCATAATATTAATGCTTCATATTTTTTATCATTTTCCTTTATCATCAGAGTAATCTATGATTATTTATTTATTTTTAAAAAAATAAATTTATTTATTTATTTTTGGCTGCGTTGGGTCTTCATTGCTGCGTGCGGGCTTTCTCCAGTTGCGACGAGCGGGGGATACTCTACGTTGTGGTGCGCGGGCTTCTTTTTGCAGTGGCTTCTCTTTGCTGTGGAGCATGGGCTCTAGGCACGCGGGCGCAGTAGTTGTGGCTTGCGGGCTCTAGAGCGCAGGCTCAGTAGTTGTGGCTCACGGGCTTAGTCGCTCCGTGGCATGTGGGATCTTCCCGGACCAGGGCACGAACCCGTGTCGCCTGCATTGGCAGGCGGACTCTTAACCACTGCACCACCAGGGAAGCCCTATGATTATTTTTAAAAATATAAATATAAATAAAAATATTGTAATCATTCCAAATTCCATCCCCAGAGATAACCACTGCTAACATTTTGATGTCAATATTTTTCTCTGTTCATTACAAAAAAATTGTCATAATTTTTAATTATCAGGAGCATTTCGCTTCATCAATTAAAATTCTTCAAACATGTGCACTCTGGAGAGAGACTGTCTGATTTGATTTCTGGAGCTAACATTGAGCTTGATCTCTTTATCTGTAAAGTGGAAGTAATGAGAATCCCTCCAACACAGGATTATCTATAAATGAGATAATACAGGTAATGTGCCTGGCATGTAAGAAATGCCCAATAGGGCTTCCCTGGTGGCGCAGTGGTTGGGAGGTCCGCCTGCCGATGCAGGGGACACGGGTTCGTGCCCCGGTCCGGGAAGATCCCACATGCCGCGGAGCGGCTGGGCCCGTGAGCCACGGCCGCTG
>NC_041221.1:3857809-3863016 GCF_002837175.3 Physeter macrocephalus
AAAAAAAAAAAAAAAAGAAATGCTCAATAAACGTTAGCTTTTATGTTGTTATTACCATTATTACATAAAATTTTCTCCTATTATAAAATCGATTAAAAGTCTAGAAAAGTCAAAGGAGTACAAATAAGAACATAAAAATCACATATAGTCTCACTACACAGAGATGATCATTGTTAATCTTCCAATTCTTTTTTAATGGTTTTCTTAAAAAAATCCAAATAGGGATCCTACTGCATGGTTTTGTTTGCTGCTATTTGACTTATTATTATCTCACCAAAAAAAAAAAAATCCTGATTTTATTGGCTGCAAGATAGTCTATTGTATGGAAGTATTATAATTAACTATTTCCCTATTACTGGATGTTTGAGTGCCTTCCAGTTTTTTGCTATTATAAACAATGATGTGATGAATAGTTTAGATATAAAGCTTTGTTTGCATTTGGTTTATTTATCGAGATTAATGTCATAGAACTGGAATTATTAAGTTGATGTATATGAACTGTTTTTTTTGTTTGTTTTTTTATTCTTTGGCTGCGTTGGGTCTTCGTTACTGCGCGTGGGCTTTCTCTAGTTGCGGCAAGTGGGGGCTACTCTTTGTTGCAGTGCATGGGCTTCTCACTGCGGTGGCTTCTCTTGTTGCCGAGCACAGGCTCTAGGCGCGCAGGCTTCAGTAGTTGTGGCACATGGGCTCAATAGTTGTGGCTCGCAGGCTCTAGAGCGCAGGCTCAGTAGTTGTGGCGCACGGGCTTAGTTGCTCTGCAGCATGTGGGATCTTCCCAGACCAGGGCTTGAACCCGTGTCCCCTGCATTGGTAGGCGGATTCTTAACCACTGCACCACCAGGGAAGCCCTATGAACTGTTTTTCAATTCTTGATGTACACTGGCTAAATTCTTTTTAGAGCATTTCAACTGATTTATATTTCCTCCAGCCTCAGTGAGAGTGCCTGTTACTTTAAGTACCCTCCCATTTCAAATTTTGGCTAATTTGAAAAGTAAAAAGTGCAATCTCGTTTTACTTGGCATGACTTTGATGAATGATGTGGCAAGATTTTTTTTTTCCTATTATCTTATGTTCTGTGAAATACACTTTTCCTTTGTCCATTTTCCTATTGTGATCTTATTTTTTAAAAGTCAATTTGTGTCAGTTTTTTATATAATACACATACTAACTTATTACCATAGTCATAGTAGTTATTTTTTGAAATTTGAAGATTACTTTTTCTTAGGCTTACAGTGGAATTTTCTTGAGGGAAAGAAAATTTGAATTTGTGTGCAATCAGACCTGTTTAATTTGTATGTGTGTAGGTGGGGGGGTGGATTTCATCTTTTATTTTTATGCTTGAAAACATCCTTCCTCACCCAAAGATCAGGTTAAATTTTCTTCCACAATTAAAAAGTAATCTGTGGGGTGAAGCTTTGAGGCTGTGTGACTCTCTTGTTCCCCCCAAAAACTCTCACTACTCGCTTTTTAAATCCATTGATAGCTCTTGCTTGAATCAATTATTTCATGGATGATCGCAATATATAATTAATTCTTAACAATGTAACAATTTTAATCCATCTGGACTTTGGTTTGAATACAGTATGAGAGGAAAAGTTAAACTGACTTTATTCTTTCCAAGTGTGGATATTTACTTTTTATTGATTAGTTTTTTTTTTTAACTGAAAAAGTAACACGGTGTGATAAAAATGCAAACAGTAAAAAAGGAAATACAATAAAAGTAAGTTCTTCTCTTACAGTCCTGGTGGGAATGTAAATTGGTGGAACCTCTATGGAGAACAGTATGGAGGTTCCTTAAAAAACTTAAAATAGAGTTACCATATGATCCAGCAGTCCTACTCCTGGGCATATATCTGGAGAAAACCATAATTCGAAAAGATATATACATCCAGTGTTCATTGCAGCACTATTTACAATAGCCAAGACATGGAAGCAACCTAAATGTCCATCAGCAGATAAATGGATAAAAAAGATGAGGTGTAGCAACATGGATGGACCTAAAGATTATCATACTAAGTGAAGTAAGTCAGACAGAGAAAGACAAATATCATATGATAATCACATATATGGAATCTAAAGTATGATACAAATGAAGTTATTTACAAAATGGAAACAGACTCACAGACATAGAGAACAAACTTATGGTTACCAAAGGGGATAGCTGGGGTGGGGGGATAAATTAGGGATTTGGGATAAGCAGATCCAAACTCATATATAAAATAGATAAACAACAAGGTCCTACTGTATAGCCCAGGGAACTATATTCAATATCTTGTAATAAACTATAATGGAAAAGAATAGATATATACATATAACTGAATCACTTTGCTGTACACCTGAAACTAACACATTGTAAGTCAACTATACTCCAATTAAAAAAAAAGTTAAGTTCTCTTCTCACCCTGGTCCTTCAGTTCCCCTCTTCAGAGTCAGTGTTGCCTGTTTCTTGTATAACTTTCCAGAATTATTCTAATACACAAGTTCATGTGTGTGTAAGTCCAAGTGTGTGTGTATGTTCGCCCATTTTTGCATAATGGAAGCATACTATACATACTGTTGTGTCCCTGGATTCTTTCTTAACATTTCTGAAATTCATTTCTTATCAGTACATAAAGGGCTACCTTAGTCTTTTTTTTTTTTTGATGACTGCAAGAGAGCTGTATTTGAAAGATGTATGGTTTATTTGACGCATTTCTAACTTCGAAATAGACTTTCATGAGCTGGACTGGGAATGTGCCATGCCTTATTTTTACTTTTCTGTGGGAATAGATGTACTGTCACCAGTGGCCCCTGGAGCATTTCCAACCCCTACTAGTAGGTAAGTTCACTGAGGGCATTGGTTTTCTTCTTCTCTGCTGTATCCCCAGTGTCTATCACTGAGGTAGGTATAAATTAGCTCCCTGTCTTCCGCTAATCTTGTGTTTTTCAGGCTTCATCCTCAACTTGTAGCCCTGAATCGACGAGCCCTTTGACAAATCTCCTTTCCCTTGCCCCGCTGGAGGCTACTAAGTACTGGATAGTGAATGTGGTAACTTGGAGGTGCCCGGACAAGTGGGACAATTCGAAAATTGTTAACAACTAGCCTCTGAGAGACTGATCATAAATGCAACTTAATAAGTGCCAGTTGAAGAGCAAACCACTGGATGTGACCCATTGTCCTGACTGCCATTCCTGCTCATCCTAATCTCCAACTATGACCACTTCTCTCTGGAACACCCAACTCCCACAATTTTTGACCCAACTTGGACCTGTAATCCATTGTTGCTATCGATTTGACACTACATTTTTTTTTTTTTTTTTTTGGCTGCGCTGTGCAGCATGTGGGATCTTAGCTCCCCAATCAGGGCTCAAACCCACATCCCCTGCAGTGGAAGCAAGCTCGGAGTCCTAACCACTGGACTGCCAGTGAAGCCCCTGTCGCTACTTCTTATCACTATCACATCCTCATGTCTTTCCTTGCCCAGCTGAACTCTCAATAGTTCCATCATGATATTCAGAGAAAGGGGAGAACAGGATAGACAAGAGCAGTCAGAGAATGTGGGACTCAAACGGATCCTTTGGTGAGTGGGTGATACTGATGTGTGAGTTCTGGGGCCATGTGACAAAGTACCAGAGACTGGTGGCCATCGACAACAGATATTACTTCCTCACAATTCTGGAGACTAGGTCTTGGAACTCCAAGATCGAGGTATCAGCAACATGGATGTCTTCTGAGGCCTCTCTCTTTGGCTTGTAGGTGGCTGTCTTCTCCTCACATCCTCACATGCTCTTCTGTCCGTGCACGTCTGTGTCCTCCTCTCCTCTTCTTATGAAGACACCAGTCATATTGGACTAGCCCCACCCATATGACCTCATTTTAACTTAATTATTCCTTTAAAACACAATCTCCAAGTAGAGTCAGATTCTGAGGTTCTGGGGTTAGGACTTCGGCATATGAATTTCGAGGGAACAGTTAAGGCCATAACACTTGGAAAGGTTGGGGAAGGAGAACGATTTCTCAGGAAAAGAAACAGTGTGAACAAACAGCTGATCAAGAGCGAGCAGGGTGTAGTGAGCTAGAGGGTGGAGTCCTGGAGGAGAGGGTTGATTGACATCAGGGAGGCAATAAGGAGTACAAGTGGGCAGGGGCGTAGGCCAGAACATGGGGAGGGGCGGTGCGCTGTGGAGCAGAGCAGTGACGTGATAGAGGTGACATTTTAGGCAGGCAAATCTCACCTCATTAAGTACCTAAGAGTGGCCCTGACGTGTGGGGGAGGTGATAGGATGTGTGTGCAATAATATAACTGGAAGGAGAAGCTAAAGACTTGAGAAACAATTTGAAGGAGGAAATAATAAGGCTTGGAGACAAGGGGCATAAGGGCTGGAGGTAGGGATGGGGGATGGGGTGGGGAAGCAGAGAATTTTCTAGCTAAGAAATTGGAATGTAGGTAGTGCCAGGGAGCAGGAAGCTAGATGGAGTTCTCGATTTAAAAGCAGGAAAAGACAACCCTCAGAATGGGAGAAAATATTTGCAAATGAAGCAACTGACAAAGGATTAATCTCCAAAACATACAAGCAACTGAATATCCAAAAAACAAACAACCCAATCCAAAAATGGGCAGAAGACCTAAATAGACATTTCTCCAAAGAAGATATACAGATTGCCAACAAACACATGAAAGAATGCTCAACATCATTGAACCCTCTTGCACTGTCGGTGGGAATGTAAATGATACAGCCACTATGGAGAACAGCATGGAGGTTCCTTAAAAAACTAAACATAGAACTACCATATGACCCAGCAATCCCACTACTGGGCATATACCCTGAGAAAACCATAATTCAAAAGAGTCATGTACCAAAATGTTCATTGCAGCTCTATTTACAATAGCCAGGACATGGAAGCAACCTAAGTGTCCATCAACAGATGAATGGATAAAGAAGACGTGGCACATATATACAATGGAATATTACTCAGCCATAAAAAGGAACAAAACTGGGTTATTTGTAGGGAGGTGGATGGACCTAGAGACTGTCATACAGAGTGAAGGAAGTC
Organism: Physeter macrocephalus; assembly: GCF_002837175.3. Lineage (NCBI taxonomy): Eukaryota > Metazoa > Chordata > Mammalia > Artiodactyla > Physeteridae > Physeter > Physeter macrocephalus. Next base: position 3,862,845 of record NC_041221.1, read on the forward strand.
AGAAAGAGAAAAACAAATACCGTAAGCTAACACATGTATATGGAATATAAAAAAGAAAAAAAAAGAAAAAGAAATGGTCAGAAGAACCTAGGGGTAAGATGGGAATAAAGATGCAGACCTACTAGAGAATGGACTTGAGGATACAGGGAGGGGGAAGGGTAAGCTGGGCCAG
>NC_041221.1:3863073-3865283 GCF_002837175.3 Physeter macrocephalus
ACCATTGTAAAGCAATTATACTCCAATAAAGATGTTAAAAAAATAAAAAATAAATAAAAGCAGTCTTTGCCATAGAGAACAGACTTGGGGTTGTCAAGTGGAGGGGAGCAGGGAGAGGGATGGACCGGGAGTTTGGGGTTAGCAGACGCAAACTATTACATATAGAATGGATAAACAACAAGGTCCTACTGTACAGCACAGGGAACTATATTCAACATCCTGTGATAAACCATAATGGAAAAGAATATTAAAAAAAAGAATGTCTACATGTGTACAGCTGAGTCACTTTGCTGTACAGCAGGGACTGGCACAACATTGTAAATCAACTATACTTTAATAAAAATTTTTAAAAAAGCAGTCTTTGCCCTAATTGTTATGAACCTCAGAACTGGAGGGCTCAGAAGGGCCTGAGAAGTCATTCAATGCATGCTCTTCATTTTGTCTACAAGGGCCTGGTCTGTTGGATTACAGCCTGTATGTAATCACCTGCTACTTTACCGTTTCCTCTCAGTGCCGCCACGGAAATTCTAGTCTTCACGAAACCCGCAGAAAGTAAGTGCTGTGTAGCTCACTACAGGGAGGAGCTCACTCCACCATGGGGTGGGGCCGGTGTCGGGGGGCTGGCATTGCCCCAGTGCTACTCCCCTGGTGGACAGACAAACCTAGGCAGTCAGCAGGCCCATCACCTTACCTGCCTCAAGGCTGAAAGCTGAAGGCCCAACCAGATGGCCCCTGGAGGCCTCTGCAGCTTTGAGGCCTGGGACATTAGCAGGCCTGGTGACCAGGGCCCGTGGCTCTGCTACCCCATCTGTGTTCTCATAGTTTGATGAGTGAACTATAGCTTCAACCCTCTCTATCTATTTAAGAGAAAAGTTTTCAGATTTAAATAGAAGAAGCAACCCAACTACTTAAAATGACAGGAGGGCATAAATGTGGATCTCAGATCTTTAACAAAGAGCTGGGACTAAGAAGGGGTGCAAAGGATGAGAAAAGAGGCCATGGGTATTCAAGATAAACAGGAGAACTCACCCATGTTTGCCTGTTGCACGTGGTCTTTCAGCCCTGTGTTCCCAGCTCTGGAGCTGAACCAGGAAATGTGGGCAAAGCCAAGTCCCCCTTGGCAGATGGGTGAAGGGCTCCAGGCCGAGGTGTCCTAATGAACCTGGCAGAGCTGGGGCCTGGCGCTGGGAGATTACCCTTCCTCGGGCTCTGATTTCTCCCCAGAGGGTTGCATAGCTCTCTTGTATTTTACTTATGTCACCAGCATTATGCTCTAATGCTGTCAATGTGGTTACAGCTAGCAAACAATCACAAAGCATTATTCACTTTATTTTTCCTTCAGAACGTAGTCATCGGCCATACACGCGCACCATAAACTGAGCCCAGCCAGTTAAATCTGACTGTAAAGTTTTAAAAAACTGTGTTCATACAAAAACCACAGTTCTTTGCAGAATATTGTTATTATTCTCTTTGTAATTTCATGGCTGTTGAAATATGGGAAAAATATTTTGAAACTCAAGAAATCAATTGTTTCAAAAATCTAAAATATTTCTGTGCTTGTTCAATGGATTTGCAAGGGTGCTAAATAAAACTTACAAAGGGCCACAGTTTGCAGCTCCAGAGACCACAGTCCTAGCCTCTGTGTTTCATGCAAATCCTCTCCTGCTTCTAGTTGAAAATGCAGGAAATCTGTTTTAAAATTGTGCCATTAACATGTTTTGCCCAGGGCAAACTTAATTCTGTAAACTGTTCTCCACCACGTTCAACATATGCTAATCATCCACAGTTCAAGGTCAAACTGTGTTTTGTAACTTGCTCTATTAATGAAACAATGAAACAAATTTTTGTTTCAATTTATTTCAAAATCATCTCTGGTTTTAACAGACTTCTTTAAAATTTTTTTTTTTTGCATAAGATTCAACTAATGATAGACACGGAGAAATGGCATAATTAAAAAATTTTTCATTAAAGTATAGTTGATTCACCATGTTGTGTTAGTTTCAGGTATACAGCAGTGGCCTAATTTTTTTAACATCTTTATTGGAGTATAATTGCTTTACAATGGTGTGTTAGTTTCTGCTGTATAACAAAGTAAATCAGTTATACATATACATATGTCCCCATATCTCTTCCCTCTTGCATCTCCCTCCCTCCCACCCTCCCTATCCCACCCCTCTAGGTGGTCACAAAGCACCAAGCTGACCTCCCTG
>NC_041221.1:3865611-3868744 GCF_002837175.3 Physeter macrocephalus
AGGTCCATCCACCTCACTACAAATAACTCAGTTTTGTTCCTTTTTATGGCTGAGTAATATTCCATTGTATATATGTGCCACGTCTTCTTTATCCATTCAACTGTTGATGGACACTTAGGTTGCTTCCATGTCCTGGCTATTGGAAATAGAGCTGCAATGAACATTTTGGTACGTGACTCTTTTGAATTATGGTTTTCTCAGGGTATATGCCCAGTAGTGGGATTGCTGGATCATATGGTAGTTCTATGTTTAGTTTTTTAAGGAACCTCCATGCTGTTCTCCATAGTGGCTGTATCAATTTACATTCCCACCAACTCTGCAAGAGGGGTTCCCTTTTCTCCACAGCCTCTCCAGCATTTATTGTTTGTACATTTTTTGATGATGGCCATTCTGACCGGTGCGAGATGATATCTCCTTGTAGTTTTGATTTGCATTTCTCTAATGATTAATGATGTTGAGCATTCTTTCATGTGTCTGTTGGCGGAATAATTTTTTAAAGTCATCAAATTGTAAATAAAATGAAAACTGATAATATAAATAGATTTCAAGTTAATTTGCTATAATATGATATTAATTTTATATGACTTCCATTTCCCTTTGTAACTAACAATTATATTTTAATAGCATCTGTTTCAATATGGGAGGACTAACAGTTTAATTGTATTTTTTTAAAAAAGAAACCTTATGAAAAGATTTTGTTTTTAAAATATTAAATGTTTACCTACAGTCATTTGCAATGATCATAACTCAAGCATGGCCTTTCTAATATTTGTACTGGATGCTAAAGAATGAAATGAAAATCAATAACAAAGCGTATTATATTTAATTTATATGATTAATACAATCACAATGTTGTTACATCTCCTGAAAAAGGAAGGAATGCAAATGAACATGGAATTTTGTGAGAATAATACAAAAATCCTTCTTAATAAACCACACATTTTTTTTTAATTAAAAAAAAATAAATTTATTTATTTATTTTTTGGCTGCGTTGGGTCTTTGTTGCTGTGCGTGGGATTTCTCTAGTTGCAGCGAGCGGGGGCTACTCTTCATGGCAGTGCACAGGCTTCTCACTGCGGTGGCTTCTCTTGTTGCGGAGCACGGGCTCTAGGTGCGCAGGCTTCAGTAGTTGTGGCACGCAGGCTCAGTAGTTGTGGCATGCGGGCTCAGTAGTTGTAGCGCATTGGCTTAGTTGCTCAGTGGCATGTGGGATCTTCCCTGGCCAGGGATCGAACCCATATCCCCTGCATTAGGCAGGTGGATTCTTAACCACTGCACCACCAGGGAAGTCTTAAACCACACACTTTAAAAAGCAGAACCCTAAACCTGAAGAATAAATTTTCTCTATTTAAATGAGGTGAGAAGAACATTTTCATTTTTACTCGAAAACTTTTTACTCTGTAATTGTTACTTTACTTTGTTGGAATTTTACAAAGTACACCGTAATCAGAAGGCAAAAACCAAAGAAATAGAAACTTGCATTAAACCTATTTATCAACAAGCTAATAATGATAGTGCATTGTTTATTTGTGTGTGTCTTAAGGTTTAGGAAAAGAAAGAGATTCGTCACCTTGAGCAAGCAAACAATCTGTTTTCAGTGATTAGCTCAAATGGCACAGAATTTTTTGCTCACATTTCATCTTCATTGCCTGCCCCAAACGAAATAATAAGTAGCAGGATTTTGGCTTCGTTTTCAATGATGTGCTATGAAGATAGGAGCACACATTTGAGAACCAACCTGTTGCTTGGTTGAGCTATAGCTAAAAGCTGTTGGCCTCTGTGGTCCCCAACCCACTCAGCGTTTCTGCAGAAAGTCACAGTGCCCCTGCCTCATGTGGGTCCAGCAGCCTCCTGACTCTCTCCCCCAGCCAAGATGCATCATCTCCTGGCTGGAGATGCTTATTCCACGGCTGGATGTGCCGTGGAATAAGCACGGCCTTTGGAGTCAGATAGACCACAGCTCATCCTGCTCTGCCATCAACTCCCTGGGCGATTATATCTCCCTGAGCCTCAGTGTCGTTCTATGGGCCAGGGCTAAGTAGGACTGACCACTCATCTGGAGAGGCTGGAGGGTTGCACGAGACAACGTAAGTAAATATAAGCTTGCCACATACTTAGGAGATACAAAATAAAATACCATTTGATGTAGACTTCTAGGCCTGGGTGGTTTAATCTGGCTCCTGTAACCTTAGGCAATTCACATGACTTCTCTGAACCTCTGTGTTTTCATCTGTAAAATGAGTCCATAAGGCTCAGTCAAGCAGGGTCATGAGAGTGCTTTGTAAATGGTAAAGCATTAAAGAATATTACAAACTCATCTTTCAACACACATTTTTCTCATGTTACCTTGAGAAAAAAATATCTTCCCACAGATGAGGAAACTGAGGCTCAAGTACATTAACATGAAGTCCTCCAGCTAGGATATAGCCCAAATATTATAATTATAATGCTATTCTTAAACGTTATACTCCAATGTTATAATATTAATATTACACTCAAATACTAATACTCAAATGTTATAAGATTAATACCATACTCAAAGAATATACTATAGGACCAGTATTCACATATTATAATGCCATACTCAGATATTATTCTAATATACTAATACTCAAATATTGTAATTATAACATCGTACTCAAATATTATACCATTATATTTACACTCACATATTGTGATTATAATACTATCATTTGAGTTTTCTTATAGTTATCGCTTTGTTTTGTGTTTTGCCATTTATTTCCAAGTTTTGACTCTGTGAACACCCATCTCCTGGATGGAACGGAAGTTCCCCATAGACAGGACAGTTGAGCACTAAATGCTGTAGGTGCACCAGCTCCTCACATCTGTGTTCTGCTGTCGTTGATCTAAGGAAGGGCAATTTTGCCTCCTCTCTCAAGATTTTCCCACTTGTTCCTTAAAAAGCTAAAAAGAGAATTACCATATGACCCAGCAATCTCACTACTGGGCATATACCCTGAGAAAACCATAACTCAAAAAGAGTCATGTACCACAATGTTCACTGCAGCTCTATTTACAATAGCCAGGACATGGAAGCAAGCTAAGTGTCCATCGACAGATGAATGGATAAAGAAGATGTGGCACTTATATACAATGGAATATTACTCAGCCA
>NC_041221.1:3869122-3905598 GCF_002837175.3 Physeter macrocephalus
TGGGAGGGAGATGTTAAGAGGGAGGAGATATAGGGATATACGTATATGTATAGCTGATTCACTTTGTTATAAAGCAGAAACTAACACACCATTGTAAAGCAATTATACTCCAATAAAGATGTTAAAAAAAAAAAAAAAAGACTTTCCCACTCAATCCAGGCTACATGGTCTCCCAATTTCCTGACCTTCTGGGATGCATAGAGGAAACACGATTGGATTACACCACACTGCAGAAAAGGACCAAAGATTCAGGGTCAGGCATCAGATGTGGATAAACCATAGTGGAGGGAGGCATTTCAAGAAAAAAGTTGACTTGGGTTCTTGGTTTTTGAGAGCTCATTGACTACAGAATCCTGCAAATATGTATATAAGTGATGTTTTAAAGCTCAAGTTGGTTTCTCTACATGCTGTAGTCTCTTTCTTGCTACCTTGGGGAATTTGCGTTCTTTAAAAAATGGTCTTGGGCTTCCCTGGTGGCGCAATGGGCGCGTCCGGAGCCTGTGCTCCACAAAGGGAGAGGCCACAACGGTGAGAGGCCCGCGTACAGAAAAAAAAAAAAAAAAATGGTCTTAATACTGTATAAAATCTCACTTAGTGACAAATAGATAAGCGATCACACACAAAAGGAATTATTTTTCATAAAGGAAGACATGAAAAATATTCAGACTTCACCAGTAGTCCAGCAATGGAAATGGCAGCAACTTATGTGATTAGCCAACATGTTTTAGGATGAAAATTTGCTGTGTCCGTGAGGCCTTGGCAAAAGGCTACATAGCCCGTTACAATGTAAATTGGTTCACAGCATTTGAAAATCAGGCAGCAATTCGGATCTAAGATCTAAAAACGTGAAATAAACGTTCGTAATTTTTGATCCAGTAATCAGGCTTCTTGGAATCTGTCTTAGGCAAAGAATTCAAAAGAAGTTGAATACTATGTGTTTGAAAATGTTCACTATAACCTTTACTGTTAACGTTGAACGTTTGGAAACAAGCTAATAATAACTACCACTTGTATGGCTAGGCACTAAAACAATCGTTACAAAAGCAGCATAGCAATATTCAACAACACGTGGCTGGAAAAACGCAAAACACAAAAATCCCATCTTCGCTGTGATTATTATATAGAATTAGATAGCCATAGCAGTTAAGGACTTAGAAGGAAAAGGAAGAGATTAAAATCACTGAGAAGTTTCCTTTTACTTTAGTGCCACTGGGTTTATAATTTCATATTGCTATGAACCACCTGCCACCCTTAACTCTTCAGTGGAATCGTAATTTTCTTAGGAAAAATAATATATGTTGAAAATAACTCCACTGGGTTGTACTTGCTTTGAGAACTTTAAATATAAAGGTGCCTGGAAATCAAAATACAGCTTTTCAGGGAATTATGGGTCCATAGAGGAACAAAGGCCTGTGAAGGGTGGGCTGGGGCTGGTCGCAGAGGCTGGGCCCCGCAGTCCTAAGTCCCATGGACTGGCTGTTTCATCTCAATGACACTTGTGAAGCGAATCTTGTGTGGGGTATGGGGAGGTGGGGCCTCCTTGGGAGGCTGACGAAAGAGGGCTGGTCTTGCCAAATGGAATTGGGCTCTGGGAGGCTGGAGGAGCCTCCATTGTCCTCAGCTCCAGTGATTAAATGCCGGATTAAAGAGGAAGCACTCCTTCCAACCCTCCCTGCCCCCCCAACCTCGGCTCATCAGGCCCATTCACAAGGCTCCTTCCAAAAAATATCGACAGGGTTGCCTTCTGTTCATCGCCCTCACAGCTACACTGCCACCCAGACAAAGGGGCTTCAGGAGGTTAATTAAAACCAGGTAATAGAAGGTATCAAGGACCAACACTTCAAAAATGCCACAGGGGCTCTGGGGCAGGGGAAAAGACATATGGTGTGAAAGCCACCTCCTGGCCACGGCTCCACTCTCAAGCTTTGTTTGCAACTTGCACTCAGTGATTTTCGTGTGCTGATGGATGCGAGAAAGTACTTTCTCCCTGTTTTTTACCCTTCTCCCGACCAAGCACGCTGTGTCTTATGGCACATCTTAGCCTAGCTAGTTTTCTACCTTTTCCAGACAAGGCATGTTGTGTCTGGCAGCATCACCAGCAGCCTCTTTATCAAACTGATATTTGATGACATTTGGTATTTAGTTCTCCCTTGTCACCATGGGCACCCACACAGGATCTGCCAGAATGCCATCAGACTAAGCTAGTATCTTGGGCTAAACTTAATAGTCCCTCAGTCTACATACTGGGTCTCAGTAGGCAGGACAGAAATATTAAAAGGCTGGGGAGAAAGATTTATGGAAATACTGCCTGGACGAAAGGGATATAAATATTAGATTCATTACATAGGCCTAAATATTCATTTGCTTATTTAAAGGCAAATGTATTGTGCAGTGCCTTCAAAATAGTAGGCACTCAGTAAGTACATGTTACAGTTGAATAAATGAGTGACTTAGGGAATCAAGGCATAAACTTTCATGGTAAATTGCCTGGACTTTGTCACTTACTACCTGTGTGACATTGGACATGTTACTTAAGCTCAGTTTCCTCATCTGAAAAACAAAGATGATGATGATGATGATGATGATGATAGTACTTTCTTTACAGGCTGCTCTGAGGATTGAAGGTATGAATACATGCAAAGCTGTTAGATTAGCATCTGTCACAGAATACATGCTGTATAAGTGTGAACTACAATTATTATTATTATTTGCTTTCAGCAAAAATTTCTAGAGGTGTATTAACAGCATCCCCCTTCCTACAGTGCCAAAGAGAATAGGAACATCAGTGTGGAGAGGGATAATACTATTTCTTTATATTGTATATCCTTAGGTATAATTCTAAAAGAAAATATTAGCATATAAGATTCAGGAGTTTATTAAAATGCAAAACTCATAGGAATGTAAGGCTAGTTAGACAGTATGAAATCTGATATCAAAATTCACTATATTAATAGGTCACAGGGCAAAAACCCCATAAGTATATTTTTGATGGCCAAAAGAACTTTTTATCAAAATTTAACAGCCATTTTTTATTTAAAAAGTTTTAATTAGGTATAGATCCTAGACACAATGGGAAAAAACATTTTCCTATTATCAAAGATAATACAATATTGACCACTATGAAAACTATTATTTAATATTATTCTGGAAGTACTAGCCAATGCAATAAGAAAAGAGAAGACAAAGAGAAGAGAAACAAACAAACAAAAAACCCCTATACATATGGGGTTAGGAATTATTTGCAGATAATATTATTATATATTTCTAAAATTCATAAAAGTCAATTGAAAAGCTGTTAGAAATAAGATAACTAACTAAAGTGCCTGGTTACAAAGTTAGTTATACAAAAGTTAATAGGTTTTTCTATAAGTAGGTGCACTGGGATGAAATTGAACACTTCCAAGTCTGATAGGCTATATTATTTTTTGCCTCGGCAAACCAGGCTTCATTCTGCCTCTGAGCAGTGGGCTGTGACATGATGAATTTCTGTTGGATAAACTGAAGTGGTGCCTTGGACAACAAGGCAACTCCTCATCAAGAGACAGTTTTTGTTGCCTCTGATTACCTGCTGGCAGGAACTAAATTTGTCTGTTATATGTGTGCCATGTGTTTTAAATCAGAGTCTTTGAAGTTGTTCACATAAAGAGGATTAGTCATAGTTCTAGGGAGATATAAAGACTAAGCCAAAAGAAGCAGAGTTCATATGGCTTCATGCATCTGTTAACCTGGCTTTGACACATTTCCTTGTTGTAGTATGGGTATTTCATGCACTGTTTGCCTTGAAATGGTCACAGATTTAATCAATTCTTTATGGTACTAGACCTCTTGTATCCACAAAGAAAGAAGATGTTCCATCAGTATCTTAATAGCATATCTAAAACAGAGTGGCAGTGCAATCCAATCAGAAAGTTATTTCTCAGACCATTACATTTGTACAGAAACTCCAAACACCATATATTGCTTTTAAGCTTACTTTCTGATCTCCTGCCATCAAACCTGACTTATTGCTTTATTATGATTAACTCTGTATAAGAGTTTACTTTTTCCTCTAAAATGTGTTTTAAGGGCTGAGGCTATTTTAATAACATTTTTGAAGTTATGTGATTTATTCTTATTTACTCGACACTGTCAAATATACATTTCAAAGATGTGTTATCATTTTCAAATGCTAACTAGTTAGGGAACATAAAACTTGGTAAGTGATATAAAGCTTCATTCATAAATCCCAAACCCTAATTTTGCATACCCACTTCATCCACAGTATCAGAGGAAACCTATATATAACATCTATGCTGAAAAAACAGAGGTGCTTGTATATGTTTGTAGAAATTTTTAATTTTAAAAATGTTAATCATTTAGAAAAGATCTAAAGATTTACTTTAAAAATCAGCTTCAAAAATTCGGTTTATTTATTATTGTTTTGACAGTAGATACTTGACAAATATGCAAAGGGCAAAAATAATTATAAAATATCACACCATTCAGCTTTGTGCTCCCTATGTATATATCACTGTATAAACAAAGGGAAGTGAGACTTAACTTTACCATAAAATTTCGTTTCTTTGTTTCATTATATTATCCCCACACACATAAAAAAATTGATTCATTTAAATAGCAATCTCCTTTAGTATAACTAAAATAGTTAATTTACAAAAATTAAAAATACACACATTTATTTAAGAGCCCATCCAATAATTTTTTGAGTAAAATTTTTCAGGCAGATACATCTTTGCTTCCCTAATTTCTACTTACTCCTCTACTGAGCTTGTAATCAACTTTGAATACACTATAAAATAAAAATGTATAGCAAAAGTATTTAACTTTTCTATATGTCTAACTTTGAATTTCTTTAATTCATTCAACAAAGATGTACTGAAAACCTACTATGTGCCAGGTATATATGTTATAGCAGTGAACAAAATGCTTGTCCTCATTGAGTTTATATTCTGATTCTGGTAGAGATAAGAAACTGATGACATAAAAAATGTTTAAAGTCTATCAGATACTGAGTTTCTCAGAAAAGAAGAGAAAAGAAATGAAAACTCAGGTCAGTACGTGTATCTTGCTAAGCTAAATCCTTCTTGGAAGTAGCAAGGTACTTATCCCTCAGTTATCAACCACTTGGGCATTCTGTGATGATTGGGTTACCTCTCTGATTGCAGTGCACAAACAGAAAAAAATTCTTTTCCAACAGTCGTTCCTATTTGAGTCGTTTGGTGGGGACAATGGGCTGTTGGAATTTGCCTGCAGTTTCATACCAGTTAAGTGTCATTCTGGGAAGGTTATTTACTTTGATGTCAAAACAGCCCACCTTCAAATCTCCCCTCTTACTATGACATTAGGCCAATTACTAGATTTCTCTGAATCCAATTTTTCATCTGGTAAACGGATAGATTAATCCTCCCTCAAAGGACTATCATTCAGATTCTGAAATAATCTGTGGAGAGTGCTTGGCAGGTGGGAATGATCTTATCCAAGGTCCCCATTTAGTGGCAGAACCAGGATTAGAACCCACCTTCCTTTGAGCCTGTCCTTTGTCTTGTGCCATATTTGCATTTAGTAATCTCTGGTGATTTTAGCCATGTGACAAGACAGTAGTTCTATTCATCCTTTATTAAGAAGACCTGAGCCCCATGCTGTGCTGCTCATGGACCCCACTGGGCCTCAGTTTCCACTTATATAAGATGGAGTTGGATGAGATTGTCTTTGGGGTCCCTGTCCACTCGGCACTTCTGTGACTCCAGGAAGGTGACCAGTTGTCCTGGTCTGGGGCTGAGAGGTTTCCCTGGGCACTGGCCTTTTAGTGCTGAAACTGGCAGAGTTTCAGCTGAAACTGACAAACAGGGATGAGTTCACCCCCAATTCAGGCTTCCTCTCTCCTTGGTTTCCACCATCACCCTTCCCCATATTCCACTGCACACCTAAAATTGAACCTAATCCTAGAGAAGAACTCAAGCATAAAGTTAGCAAACCAACCATGCTGCAGCCATGCGGCCTCTCCACCTCTTCACTCATCCTTTCTTCTCCCTTAGCAGTTTCCTAGCTGAACGCTGGTTTGCAAACCTGTTTTTCATCATCTTCGGCTGTGGTTTTAGTTTTGGTAGCTAGTAGCTCTAAAGAGGCTGACCGGTTATCTCAGCTGACTAAGGAACAGTCCAAGAGACTTTCTTCTCTGCAAGGCTGATGTCCCTATTTACCTTGGGGGCAAGAAACCAGTATTTCCAAAATCCCACTACCCGGCCTCATCAGAAATGTTCCCTAGTGAGCGTAAATGCAAGTTTTGTCTCCTGCGCCTCCCCTTCTTTATTTTTATTCTCCTCAGTATTACTATCATGACTACCAAAAGGCAGTCACCTCTATGGGAACCACACCAGAAAGGGAGCGCTCAGAGCGCGATGTTTTGATTCTGCACAGAGGTGGCACACCTTTCCGCGATTCCCTGGTAGGGACGCTGGCTCTGCCAGCCCCAGCTGAGATATCACTTAACAGTGAGAGCCTTCAGGGGCAGGGTCCACTCAACATGTTTACAAGATGTGTAGCTATTAGCAACATCTTAGAGCTCACGCTAATTAATGGGGAGAGCGGCTGATGCAGCCTGGCTCTAAAGAGGGCCAAATTGCATCAGTGTTTGGGCTTTAAACTGACACCAAAAAGTAACTCATCACAGGTGTGTTTTGAGTAGTGACTTCCCCCAGCAGGTTGGTTGTTTGCTACGCTTCAGCTACAGCAGATCCCAAAGTGGCCAAAACACCAGGGTTACGAGTTTATTAAGGTCATTTAAACGGGTTAAGACTATCTATTATTTCAGCTGAGTGACAAAGGCTCTACGTGCACACCAACCCCCATGAATGCGACACCAGGAGCAACCTGGTCGTTAGGTCCTGCCCCTGTCGTGGTTGAGGGCATAGATCTGTGTTATGTTCTGAGCCTTGAAACGGAGGGGCCACGCTCCACTCTAAGACACACACGCCCCTGTTATTCCAGCGGGAACACAGTGTTTCCCTCACATTTATAATGATATCTCTCCAGGCTGAATTTTCTTAATAGACCAGTAGATGAGTTCTATTTCTTATTAAAATCATCCTTTTACTTTACGAATAGCTTCTTTGGCAGATAACGACCTAAACGATTGTTTATTCAACTTCGGCCTATTTAAACTTTTAAAGCTTTCACAGGGTTAAGGAAACCAACTTGGAATTTTGAGGTCACTAAAATTGCCACTGTCCTGGATTTTATTATCCTGGATACCTAGTTATTTATTGCTTCTTGCCCTGTGGTAAGAAGGTGGTGAGTTTTATCATGTCCGTTTTATGAAGAGTAAAATAGCATCCCTATGATCCTACCAGAGTTTAAAAAAATCAATCAATCAAGATAAAAATCAGTATCTCCCAACTTCCAGTGCAAAAGCCTATGTTACTTGTGAGATAGTCTCACCAGGGTGAAGTTACAGGGACATTTTCGCTCATTCTCAGCATCATAGAGGAGATTCCAATAACCACTGGGAAATTGATGAGGCACAGTCTAAGATCCCTTTCAGAATACCTAACATACCCAGTAACAGTGGTGTCCTTAGGCAGAAGGGAAAAGGATGATCAGAGGGGATGGTCAGCTGACAAAACTTTCACTTTTTATTTTATCCTCTACAGTATATTTAAAAAATTTAGAAAACAATCATATCTTCTTTTTCAATAATACAAAAAAAAAGACTTTTTTTTTTTTTCCAGGCTGTGATTCAAAGATTGCCTACCTGCTTGGTTGTGTTTGCCTCTGCATAGACACAGAAGGGGCTATGGACCTAGGGCTGCCCCCTAAGGGTGGTGGCAACTGTTCCATAACATGTGACAAAGTGTTACACACAAACCAGAAGGTAGGAGGTACCTCATGGTAAAATCTTTTTTCTTCCCCAGTTTTATTGAGATATCATTGACATAGAGCTCCGTATAAATTTAAGGTGTACCACAGAATGACTTGACATACCCCGTGGCAATCTAAATCCCACACCCAGTTTGGTCAAGCCCTCTTATTTTGGGGGTGCTTTGAGGGGAGAGTGGGAAAAAGAGTTGCAACCAGAAGAAAGGAAGATGGCTTTGGTGCCATCCCACACTGGGCTCACAGGGGCTCTGTGAGGATTGCTGTTTGGTAATTATACTTTGGTGAGTGCGCATTGCCACTTGGAGGAAAGGTCAGACACATAAATGCAAAATAACAACCAAACATTACTCCTAATATTGCCTAACGACTTTTCTCTTGAACTTCAGTCTTGGGCTGGTCTCACCTTTCAATGGCGTATAAACTGCCTCTTATAAACTCTGAAGGTTCCACTGGACCCAGCAGAGGCTGACGAAGCTGCCTTGAGCCTGGCTCTTCCACAAAACACTGTCCTCTCTCTCTCCTGATCATCAAAGAAAATCTTCTCCCTTTCAGCAAGTCTTGTAATTGCATGTAATTATTCATATCTTGATTCTAAAACCTACACCCTGTCTGCTATGCCTAATAGAAGAGGGCAAAAAATAGATTTCTGAGAGCTCCACATCCATCCAGGTGGCAGTTCTGAGAACAGACATCTTTTCTCCTGTGATTGCTGCCACCACGATGGTCTCCCAGGAAAAGATGAACAGTTGATCTCCCCCTCCTAACCTGATTCCGTCTGCTTTCCTTCACATCTCATATCCTGGCCGTGCTTCCGACAACAGCAACCCTGCAATTAGAAGCAACTACTTTTATGAGACATTGTTTTGCGAAAGCAAATACCCTCAATGCATTGATTTAGAAGGTTTCAGGAAAGCCACGATGAGGCCACTTGTGCAATGTCAGGCTAACTACTTTTGAAAGAGGACCATATGTTGCCTTTACAACATCCCTCTGGTGTTTAATTTGATGAAACAATGTGCCATAATCAGCCGTGAGGACAGCAGTGGTGAGTGACGGAGAGAGACTCACGTGGTACAGCTCTGATTTCAGTATCACCACGCTAATCCCATTAATCGCTTGAGTTGGCTTGTTTTGGGCTACCTTAAAAAAAGTTATTTCTTTAATGGTCAAATTGCCTTGATGTCTGGAAGATTCAATGTATCATAAAACTCCTTAAATAACCAGCCTGGCAACCCCTACTGCTGGGTAGTGTTCTGGGGTATGGGGGATCCTAGTCGAAAACTCTAGCCTTCATTTATACACCACCCAGCCAAAGCCTCAAGGGATAAGTTGAGAGTGTAGAGAAAAGTGTATTCTAAGCTGGCAGTTCTCAAACTTTAACATGTGTATGAATCATAGGAATATCTTATTAAAAAAGATTCTGATTCCGCAGGTGGAACGGGGCCTGAGATGCTGCATTCTTAAAAAGGTCGTGTGGATACTGCTGGTCCAAGGACCTCAATTAGAAGAGCAGGGCACTGGAGGAGCTTGAGAATATCCAACATCACCCCCACCTTATAGATGAAGAAACCATGAACAACCTAGTTAAATAACTTAAACAAGGTGCAGCCACTGTGGAAAACAGCATGGAGGTTCCTCAAAAAAATAAAAATAGAACTACCGTATGATCCAGCAATTCCACTCCTGGGCGTATAACCAGAAAAAAACAAAAACACTAATTTGAAAAGATTCATGCACCCCGATGTTCATAGCAGGGCTCTTTACAATAGACAAGACAGGGAAGCAACCCAAGTGCCCATCAATAGGCCATTGGATTAAGAAGATGTGTTACATATACACAATGGAACATTACTCAGCCATAAAAAAAATAAAATAAAATTTTGCCATTTGTAGCAACGTGGATGGACCTAAAGAGTATTATTGCTTAGTGAAATCAGACAAAGACAAATGTACGGTATCACTTATATGTGGAATCTAAAAAATAATACAAATGAATGTATACGCAAAAGAGAAACAGACTCACAGACATAGAAAACAAACTTGTGGTTACCAAAGGGGGAGGGAGGGGCAAATTAGGGGTATGGGGTGAAGAGATACAATCTACTAAGTACAAAATAGATAAGCAATAAGGATATACTATATAGCACAGGGAATTATAATCATTATCTTGTAATAACCGACAATGGAGTATTTGCAAAAATACTGAATCACTATGCTGTATACCTGAAATTAATACAATACTGTAAATCAACTACACTTCGACAAAAAATTAACTTAAAAAAAGTCTATACATGCAGAAAAAAATGACCAAGGTCAGATAGCTTTTGAGTAGTTGAAATAAAATTCAAAGCCTTGTCCTCTGACTGCACAGCCTATTTGTTTTTTGTTTTGGTTTTCAACCTCCTACGCCATATTCCTTCTCACATGGGATTGAATATCCAGGTCCCATCTTTAGTTAAACAGTGGTGGCTCTCGTATGTATCTTCTGTGAGCTGGTACTGGGAGAATTGACAAAATTCATCTTGGGGGCTCTAGCTTTCTCTTTCTGTACCCCTTTCTCTAAAAGATAATCTCTGCCGAACTGGTGTGCTGATAATACTTGAATTTTACAAGGAGTCTGTTGAATCGATGCACTATGTAGTCCAAGCGATGAGCTGCTAACATTGTAACCTGAGCCCTGAGAGGTAGTTGCTTTAGCTTCTGTCCCTTCTTGTTGAACTGGTGCTTGTGGTGAAGTTGGTCTTGCAGCCACCCCAGAAAGGGAATGGAAAGGAGAAAACAAAAAACCTTTTAGAGGTTTCTAGGGGAACTGAGGGCATCTTAGAAAACCTGTGTAAGGTGAAGCAAGTACATTTCTCATAAAACCTGTTTTAATTGGCATTCCTGTTTGCCATTCATTTTTCCCTTGGGCCCAGGTTTAGGTACGGTTTTCTCAAATCAATAATTCTTTTATGTGAAAAATGTATTTTCAATGTTAAATTTTTAAAAGATGTTAAGAAAAAAGAATAGATGTGTTTAGTTTGGTTTATTTGACTTCACAAGTAACATGACAATAACCACCACCTCAGCATTTACCTGGAAAAATTAGACAGTGTAATTAACTTCTAAAAATAGCTCTTACAGATCTGCAAACACACTCAGAAGGCAAAAAGTGGCCAGTGTCAATTAGAAAATGCACTGAGCTCACCCAAATGTCCCTTCTTATACAAATAAAATTAGAATTACATACCCAAAAGATAAACCAGCTTACAGCATTTACAGTATTTCCTTTAAAATGAATGTGCTGAAGACATTACTAGACTGGGGGTTAGAGGACCTGAGTTTTAACCCCATGTGAATTTGAACCTCGGCTTCCTCATCTGTGAAATGAGGGAGGCAGACATCCAGACCTGACATTTCATGAATTAAGTCTTACCTGGTAGTCTAGCATCAGAGTGGGGTTTACCAGTCAGGTTAGCTTATCAGGCTACAACCACGGCCCTGTGTTTTCAAAGCTTTCAAACCCATCCAACTGGGTTTTTTGGATGCCTCAGAAGACACTAGTACTTTTCTGCTTTAGCCTGTTGAGATTGCTCAAAAACCTCATAAGGATAGATACAGATCTAGATCTAGATACTGATTTTATATATATTTTTAATTGCTGGACCAGGCGACCAGGCATAGTGTTACACATAAATCATTCATCACAACGACAGTAGGAAATACTATTCTTCCCATATTGCAGGGGCAGGGTAGCTCTTAGAGGGGTCACTTTGCCATCCTGGAAGACTGTACATGTAGGTCAATGGCACATCCTTCCACAGAGACCTGCATACAATGCCCATCCCCCACCCTGCTAATTAATGCCATTTTCTTTAGCACCAGGTCTCCTTTTTTGAGCAGAAAAGCTTTGTATTTTAGTCTACCACTTGCTATTAAAAATGGCTTCCAGCAGCAACTTTCGTATCTCATCAGTACTAAGGCAAATAGGCAGCCCTAAGTATTTATTCATTTTTCTTCAGTCTTTGCATGGAACTTGGATCAGCTTTGGTCTTACTCATCCCTGGGTTCTTTTTAATCCTAGTGGATTGTAAAGAGAAGCCTGCCCCAAACAGGTGACTGATTACTGAAGCCCTTGAGTTTTCCAACAGCTTTCCATGGTAAAGGAGTCATTCCATGGCAAAATTCATGGGGAAATGCCATTTTTCTAAGCATAATTCTCTAAAAAGATTTCACTAAACATATGCGTTTTCTCAGCCCAAAGTTCTTCACAAGTCATGGCGTCTGTCTTTGAAATGCCTTAAAATGTCACGATGAAGTAGGAAAAAATCTTAGGTTTGCTGAAAAAAGAATGGCCATTACAGGGAAATATTGGCAGTTTTGGAGGAGAGATGGAAAATGGAAAGAGACCGCCCCCCCGGGGATGGTTTTTGTGCAGCCCTAGTGTAGAGTTTGTTGAGTTGTTTGAAACTTTCTTTCCTACTCCTGCCCCCAGATTTAAAGGACCAATGTTGACATCAGGGCTCATGTGTGCAGTATATACTTGGACAACATCATAGAAGATGATTCAGCCACATCAGGGATAAAGGCTGTCCCTCCTCCCCTCTAGCAGCCTAATGTTTTTGCTCTATTCAGATTTCCAACAGCCAAATATCATTGACCTTGCACATTTATGAGTTAAGATTATACTTATTGTTTGGAACTCTTAATGTTGCAAAATAACAGTACAGGATTTAGACACTGATAAGGGTAAAGGTTTTAAGGGATGTTTGAACGAATTCATCATGGCTGCTTGCAAAGTTGCCAAAAGATCTGGTTTTTTAAAATTGTCTTTAGGGTACACAGAAACGTGATAACGAACTTACTAAAATATGAAGTGCTAACTCCTAGTATTACAGGGAGTTTGGCCTTCCTGGGGCTGTATCTGATCAAGAAGGAAAGAGTTCTTAAGTCAAAAATGTTAGTTATGGGCTTCCCTGGCGGCGCAGTGGTTGAGAGTCCGCCTGCCGATGCAGGGGACGCGGGTTCGTGCCCCGGTCCGGGAAGATCCCACGTGCCGCGGAGCGGCTGGGCCCGTGAGCCATGGCCGCTGAGCCTGCGCGTCCAGAGCCCCGCGTACCGAAAAAAAAAAAAAAAAAATGTTAGTTAGATCAAGCTTGAATTTGAAAAAAATCTTAGTTTGTTACCTTTGTTTGTTTCTCCTATAAAGTGATAGAAATACGTGATATTACTTTTGTCTGCTATTCTCCTGCATTTATAATAAATCAGAGAGTTATACTTAAGCCAATGCAGATTAAAAATTATCACCAAACTGATGATAAATCACATGGTAAAAGTATTCACCTTATTACCTGTAAAGCACTCTGCGTCAATAAATTAGTTTAATGTATTCACAAAACAATTGAAACGCCATAGAAAAATAAAATGGGTTTTATCTAATTTACACATAATTGCCTATGAGAAAGGTTCTGAAATCTAAATGACTCATTTTAAAAGACCAATTAAAAGGAAGGGAAGTATTGTGACTGCTTTTAATCAACAGGTACTAAAATGAATAGAAGTGAAAGTTTTTGATCTCCTCCCCACCATCTTTTAAAATCACGCATCTTAAATTAATTCCATTAGATCTTCAGCTGCTTTCTGGGAAGCAGGGTGACCGAACAGAACAAAATGTTTCCTGCCAAACAATGGTCCTGCTTAATTTGATGTCTTAAGCAAAAACCCAACAATATTCCATGAGACCATTACACAGTATTTTATCCTTTTCTTTTTTTTTTTTTTTAATGTTTCACTTGCAGGAGCGGAGAGGTTGGGGAAAGGCTAACACAAACTAATTTTTGGTCATTTTATTCCTTTTGCAAACAGTTTGAAGACTAACCAATTTGTACTTACAAATCTGGGGCATTAGCAGGCGGGGACCCTAAATCCGCATGCATACAAGCAGTAACTGTTTGTATGCCAAGCTGTTTGTAAGCCTGATTTGACAGGAGAGAGCTATTCATTCTTTTGTCAACTGTCAGTCTAAAAACCTTAACCTGCCCGGGGCCCGGGGTATGGGAGCGCTAAATCTTCCGTCCTACAACTGTATAATGAACAGACTGTTTCATTAGTGGGACAATTCCCTCGACAAATCCAGCCCAAACAACTTATTTCACAATTTGTGAGCAGAATTAAATTTAGGGGGAGCCACGAGAGGGGGGAGGCAGGGGAGGCAGGGGAGTAGGTGAGCGGCACACAATGTACCCAGAGAGCTGTATGTTGGGACAAGTGTTGCAGGCAGTTTGGCCGGCAGTTGGGGGCTGAGGCTTGCGAAGCCACGGCATGCAGATCAGCGGATTAGGGGGGGCCAAAGCATTAGGTCAAGTGTCTCGAGGGGGGCTGATAAACACCCCAAACCTAACAACAGATTTTCCTTTCTTCCCGCACCACTTGTTAAGTGTCAGAGCAAATCTTTTGAATGGCAGTCGAGTTCACTTAGAGGCCCTTTCTTTAAGAAGACACTCTATCCATTTTCTGAAGCCCATTCCAGGCTGCCTCGGGAATAAATTTGCCCCGCATCTCGCACACAAAAAAACGTCTTTTTCACATCTTGACTATGAGCCTTTGTCTCAAGGTGTGTGAACCAGAACAAAAATCCACATGGAGAGCCCCGAAGGTTTCAGAGCCTCTGGATTTAGCTTTAATACAAATTAAACACTTTGAAGATTATACAATCAAATACTTTTTTTTTCTTTTTTGGTCTCACAAAAAAACTCATTTTTAACATTAGCCATGTATGGATTCTGCTAAATGGGAAAAATTTTAAGCCGTGAACAGCCAGAGAATAAGTTGATCTCAATAATATCCTATAAATACATTGCTATTAATTCAAACCAAGTAAATAGGCAGCATGCTATATTTCTTATATCTTAAGAATTCCCAGTGGGAGAAGCCATGCTTCTTGTATTAGGTCGTATCTCTGTGTTAACTCAAAGTGCATGATAGAAAATCTGTGTTGTAACATCAAATATTTTCTAACTAGGTTTGAGCAGAGACGTTTTTCACTTTGAGATGTTCTAAAATGTTTAAAGAGGCTCAAATGTTTGAAGATTCTTTGTTGCAGCTTGGTTTTACTTTATGGTTTTATCTTTTATTTCTTTTGGCAGTTAAGTTTGAAAAGGATCAAATAGGAAAGCCCTCTGAAAATTAGGATGTCATCTTCCCAGACATTTAAATTGGAACTCTTTGGGATAATAATTTTGGAGATATTTTCCTTTTAAATAAGTATTTTGGGTATATCTTTATGACACCTTTGTGAATTTAGGTAATGGAAAATGTGTTATTGAAGTATTGAAGATTCTTTGAAAAGTGAATACTTTTCATTTCTGTTGCTAGCTCTACCCACTCTATAAGGAATCTCCAATCAGGCAAACTAGTAACCAGGCCCAAAATGCTTCTCATTTACCCACCCAGAAAATTTTGCCCATTAGAGCTCTGACACTTCTAGTAGATAACTACGCACGTCTTTGGTTTATGAGGATTTCAAAGCTAAATATAATAGTTACAGGATATTCCATAGTCACTGCTGGATTCCTGTCATAGTAAGAAATATATCCTTTGATCTCTTTTTTCATCCTTTTTTAGGAAAGAAAAACTTAGTATATCTCATATTGCTGAATGCAGCTGCCATTCAAGACAGTTTTGAGCCTACCCGTGGACCTTGATTATTTAGTATGTTCCCTGGAACAGTTTCTTCTCCACCTCGAAAGATGGTGGTATTTCTTGAGAAAGTTAACTTGGTATTTGTTTTTCCTGCACAGGCCCTAAGCTAACCGAGGAAATCTCGGTTAGCCGGGCTGTTCCAGTGGCCCACTGAGTCCTCTGATGGCAGGAATTCTATGAATAATAATGGGGACACGCAATCCCATGCAGCCTCGAAGAGAATTCAGTCTAATCACCCGGAAATTCTGCTTCGTCACAGTCCTTCCTCTTGCCATAAACTGCCTTGGCTCTCTCTTTGCTTCCACATCATTTAAGCCTTTCTGCCTGCCCTGCAGTCTATCCGCGGGGCCTCCCACTGGTATCCCGGGGTTTCCCGGGACTTTCCAAGAGGCTCCAGCTGTGGTCCTTTCCCCGTCCTTCCAGGACTAGATGATGAAATCCACACGCACTATTTTAGAACGTTGGAACAACACAGGACAGAATAAGAAACAAAGTAAAGGTTTTCCGAAATTCTCCGCCTAGAGATATCCACTGCCAATTGACTGGAGACCATTCTTCCAGATGTCTCTCTATCATTTGTACATCTCGTTGAATAAAAATGACACTATACCATGCATGTCATTTTATAAACTGCTTGTTTTTGCTCAGCAATATGTCATGGAGATATTTTTCATATCACTGATTTTATGTCTGCGTATTTCCTTTTAAAGCCCGTGTGAGTCCCTCATATAGCCCTTTTGTGGGACATTGAGGGCATGTCCATTTTTTTCATATTATAAAGAACGCTGAAACGAGCATCTTCTATGCAGACATTTTTGTGTACTTCTCTGATTAGCTCTTAAAGACTTAAAAGAGGAATTATTGGGTTGAAGGATATACATGCTTTTACGTATGTAGTCAAGCTGTCCCCTGGCAATTTATTATATGATACAAGTCCTGCCAGCTGACTTTTGTGAGCCAGAGCACACGGTGGCTGGGAAGCCACATTTGCCTCTATTGATGCAGCCTCGTGCAGCCTGCAGCTCGGAACTGTGGCTTGTCCTGTGTCCTTTCTAGGTTCTCATCAGAGTGATTTACAATGCAGCTCGACTGCCTTCCCCCTCTTTCTTTTTCTTACCTTAATAGCCTATGACATTTTAGGGACCAATTTCCTAATGCTTACAAAAGTCTCCTGAATGATTTGAATGAAGAGGTGATGTAAGAGAAAAAACTTAATCCTTGTGTATCCCATGTTCTTTGACTTGGTTGACCTGTGGATAATCTTTCCATTGCTTTCTATGGCTTCGTCACCTTCCTTTGTCACTTAATGTGAAAGGGGGAACCTTAGCCCATGCCTCTTCTAACCGTAGTGGAGATTCACTCTATTTTATTTTTAGTAAACATTTATTGAAATTGTAAGACTAACATGGTCAAATTCCACAAAGATTGAAAAACAGAGAAACAAAGCATATCACCATTTCTCCAAATTGTGAAACTGTCACCTAGAAGGTTGCATAATCTTTGCCCCATTAGTGAATTTAGCCCCTCCTTTGTGCCTGGAATGTGGTATTTTCACTTAAACCAAAGAACTGCAGGGTTGTATGAACTTTCAGAATATCAGCTTCTCAAAATAAAAATTTTTTTTCTTTATAAGATAGGATCAACATTTGGCTTTTAAGAATAACGATTTCTTTTGGTGCAGTAACTATGAGATTTCTTTAAAAAAGAAAAAAAAAACACAAAAAGAAAAACGGGAGCCCTGCCTAAGTTTTCCTGATGTCATCATTGAGTAAATAAATGCACCTTGTACAGAATGAAGTAACAGCCACAGGCCTTGTATCCTATTAAAATGGATTTCCGAACGTCTGGGATAGTTTCCCATGACGGTACAGGAGACATGAACACAGGCCAGGTTCTGGTTGTGACATCAAGTTTGGTTGGTCTTCTACATGGTCCAGGACCTCTCATTCCTGCGTCTCCTCATGAGCTCCATCTATCGTCCACTTTGACACTGGGTGCGCCCAGGAGATTTGCTTCTTTGATGTGTGTGCATGGATTTTTACTTTTGCGTATTTTGACATCCTTCATTTCCAACAGCTGTGGGATAAACACTTGCAGGCAGTGAGTGGTTTCATCCTGCAAGCTGCCAGGATGCTTGCCAAAAGTTTCATGTTTTCTTACCCTGCACGGAAAGCCTTTAAAAATGCTTAGTTTTCTTTTCTCTTATTTCTAACAGTCTTGCCCTCTGTTTTAGGAGATGTGGCTGGTGAATCTGGATGTCATATTGGCACATTGTTTTTTCATGGGGTTTAATTTCTCCTTTAAAAAATTGAACATGCACTGCTTTCTTGTCTCTTTGTAATCAATGGAGTTGACTCATTTTTGTAATTCCTACACTCATGAAATTATGTCAGTAGAGCATTTTGTTCCACATCTTTGATTCTAATCAGGTGGTTCCTGAGAATTGTTAAAA
This sequence comes from Physeter macrocephalus, assembly GCF_002837175.3. Taxonomy (NCBI): domain Eukaryota; kingdom Metazoa; phylum Chordata; class Mammalia; order Artiodactyla; family Physeteridae; genus Physeter; species Physeter macrocephalus. The sequence continues at coordinate 3,887,127 of NC_041221.1, forward strand.
TAGCAACCTTAGAATAGAAAATAGAATCAGGAATTTAAATTTTATTGAATCCCTGGAATGTGAACTCCATGAAGATGTGCGTTTTTTTGTCTGTTTTGTTCACTGCTATATCCTCAGCAGTGCCGGGCATGTACTCAGTAAATATTTGTGGAATGAATGAATGAGGGGATCCAATAAAAAAGAATTATATATGTTGAACAATTCAATGAAGTGGTGATTCAAATCCCTTTCCTCATTCTCTCATTGATTTTTAAGTGAATGAAAGCTCTGTGACTTTGTCTACTGTCTTAAATTTTCTGGATCTCAGTTTTCTCATCCATAAAATAAAGACTTGATAAACTGTAAAGTCCCTTCCAAGCCTAAACCTTTACCATGGCAGGTGATACACATATATCAGTGATGAGCTAACTTGTACACCTCCTGCTAAGCAGAACCACCACAGAAAAGATAGTTCCAAATGGAAATTTTCCCAAAATAATTGCACATGGAGTTACTGAAGAATAAATGCATAATCTCCAGGGAACACTCTTGAATGATAATACTAATTTGAATGCATAGATTCCCTCCTTCCTTGCTTTCATCAGTCTCATTGCTGCATCAGGCTCTTAACTGATGGGTACTCTGAATAAAATGAATTTGAAAATGACCCAGACAAAGAAAGAAGGCACTTCCCGTTTTTCCATACTTAAAGCACAATCCTTTGTGCTTTCATACCCAGGAAAACAATGTATGGCGTCAGTGGTGTAGAGTTTTGTTGGTCAATACCATTTTACTCATATTATTAATGCAGTGCTCTGCAAAATAAATTTTAAGACAGTATATTGAATATAATCACATTTCATAGGTAGCTGGGTATGTTCTAGAATGAATTTATTTTGTCTATTTTAAATCAACTTAAAGTGCTAGAAATTGTATTGCTTTTCTCAGGTTACTCTCTATTTTAACAGTTCTCAACTTTAAATGTTTTCTGTTTGCTTGGATATTTCCATGTCATTATATTTTTCTCACTAGTTCTTTCTTAATTCATTAAAGGAAAATGTTTAAGCAGTAAATCTCTTGACCCCATGATACAATTTCTTTACAGTCACTTAATCCTGTATGTGAAAGATCCAGCTATTTGTCTAGTTGCCTTTCTTAGTTATATGCCTAGTTCCAGTATATTAGCTTGGTTGGTATTATTGCACCGAAATGTAGGGGAGATTGTAAGAGCCATCCACGTAATATAAATGGATACATCCTTGAGAAGGAAAAGAGGGTGAAAGGAGGAACTTCCCTGTGACTCTGTAAAAAATGGTAAAAATGTCTTGTGTGCCCAACACAGACGTTTCACTTTAAAATTTAAGGATAATTTAAGGTTTTGATGCTGGTTCTATTTAATAATTTACTTTTGTTTTATGGAGATTTAAAAAAAGGAATAAGGAAATTGGAAGGTAGACATACAAAGAGAAAGGAAGGAAGGAAGGAAGGGAGGGAGGAAAGAAGGGAGGAAACAAGCTAGCCATTGCTGAGGCCAAGGCCCTTGCTTATTTAAGTGGAGAATGTTACAGAGATGAAAGTGGCAACTCAGAGCAGCCCCACAATCCCTTCCTTCCTTCCAATCTTCTCCCGTTTCACCTGTCTTCCTTCCATCTAACTTTTTCTTCCCCTCTCAACTTCCTTCCTCCCCCTTTCCCCCAATATTTCCCCACCATTGCCGATGATATGCCTGTCTGTTGCTGGGGACACCTTAGTGACAACACAGAGGTGGATCTGAGCCTCTCCTTGGGGAGGACAGAGGCAAAGCAGCAAGTCACACCGACTGATGGGACTATCCATCAGATAAAGGCTGTGACGAAAAGGATGATGGTGGGACAAACTTAGACTAATGGGTCAGTAAAGAACTCGCTGAGAAAGTAAAATGTTTACACTGAGACTTGAAGGATGAGCCGAAGTTATCTAGGAGTAAGAGTGTGTGTGTGTGTGTGTGTGTGTGTGTGTATCTGTCTGTCTGTCTGAGGGGAAAGGGAAGGTGTGAGCCCAGGCAGAATGAAAAGCACGTGCAAAGGCCTTGAGATGAAAAAGACTGAATGTTAGAGGAGCTGGAAGGTGGTCAGAGTGGCCAGAGTGGTCCGTAGGATGGGGACAGGGCTGGAAATGACTGTGGGGTAACATAGGCAGAGTCTTGTGGGCTGTGTCAGTTATTTTGGATGCTCTCTAGAACATCCACGGGAATCCACTGAAGGGCACTGAGTGGAGGTTAATATGATTTGAGTCTTAAGGAGATTTTAATAGTTTAAAGATTTTCCTGACCACCCTCTAGGGAATGGATTGCAGTTATCTGAACTAAGGAGAGCCACAGTGCACCTAGCCAAAGTGTACCTACACAGCATAATGTAGGAGCCAACTGTTCAGGTTCAAATCCCAGTTGCTAGCCTTGGGCAAGGGAATTAAATTTTCTGTGCCTCTGTTTCTTTGTTTGTAAAAGGGGGGTGATCACAGTATCAAGCTGAGGGCTGTTGTGTAGATTACAGCAGCGTGATAAAGTCTGGCATATAATAAGTACTCAATAAACATCTGCCATTATGACGACCTATTCCTGAACTTTGCTCTGTAACACACAGGCTGTCAAAAGGTAAAATTAAAAGACATTTAACATGTTTTCCAGGAAAAGTAGCCCATGAAGAATCCTTTAATAAAACAAGCAAGCAAACAAAAAGACCCTGTATCTTTCTAGCTGGAAAAATCTTTTCGTGTATGAGGTTGTTACTTAGCATGGGGGACAGTCATGCTGCCTAAGGAGTCCTCTGAGGGCAGTGAACCAGCCCCGTCTTCCTACCTTAATTCATCCAGCAAATTGCAGAGTATCTCCTGTCTGCAAGGTACGGGTGTTGGTTAAGGTGGTTTTGGAGGCAAGAGACAGAAAACTCCTACTCAGCCAGCTTAAACCATGAAGCACTCTTATTTTATATGGTGAGGGACTCAAAGGCAGCATGGCTCTGGCTCCTTCTCTCTTTCTGGATTCCTTTGCCTCTGCCCCTTTCTGGTGCTGGCTTAACCCTCAGACTGGTGTCAAGAGAGCAGCTTTCATCCCCTGTGTCTCATTCGGGTGGACCACATCCCTCCTAAGCAGAGGAACAATCTCTTCCTTGTGTCTTCTTTTAAAAGCAAGGAAATCGGGATATGTTTGGTAGATGGGCTTTCTGCCCATGGATGCTGCTGGGTAAGCATCTTTGACTTCTCCCCCCTCCACTGCCGTCATGTCCAAGTCAGAGTGTCCCAAAGAGCCCGAACAGCTGTGGAAGCTCTTCATCGGAGGTTTGAGCTTTGGAACAACCAATGAGTGTCTGAGGAGCCATCGTAAGCGGTGGGGAGTGCTCACAGATTGTGTGGTAATGAGGGATCCAAGCACCAAGCGCTGCAGAGGCTTCGGGGTTGTCGCAGACGCCACTGTGGAGGAGGTGCACGCGGCCATGAAGGCAAGGCCACACGAGGTGGATGGAAGAGTGGTGGAACCAAAGAGGGCCGTCTCAAGACAAGATTCTCAAAGACCTGGTGCCCATTTACCTGTGAAAAAGATGTTTGGTGGTGACACTGAAGAACGTCACCTAAGAGATTATTTTGAACAGTATGGGAAAATCGAAGTGACTGAATTCATGACTGACCGAGGCAGTGCCAAAAGGAGAGGCTTTGCTTTCCTAACTTTTGATGACCATGACTCCGTAGACAAGACTGTCATTCAGAAATACCACACTGTGGGGCTTCCCTGGTGGCGCAGTGGTTAAGAATCCGCCTGCCAATGCAGGGGACACGGCTTCGAGCCCTGGTCCGGGAAGATCCCACATGCTGTGCAGCAACTAAGCCCGTGTGCCACAACTACTGAGCCCGTGTGCTGCAACTACCGAAGCCTGCATGCCTGGAGCCCATGCTCCGCAACGAGAGAAGCCACCGTAATGAGAAGCCTGTGCACTTCAACGAAGAGTAGTCCTCACTTGCTGCAGCTAGAGAAAACCTGTGCACAGCAGCAAAGACCCAATGCAGCCAAAAATAAATAAATAAAATAAATAAATTTTTTTTAAAAAGAACACAGGTTTAAAACAACAAAAACAAAACAAAACAAAAAGAAATACCACACTGTGAATGGCCACAACTGTGAAGAAAGGAAAGCCCTACCTAAGCAAGAGATGACAGTGCTTCATCCAGCCAAAGAGGTTTAAGTGGTTCTGGAAACTTTGGTGGTGGTCTTGGAGGGGGTTTTGGTGGGAATGACAGCTTTGGTCACGGAGGAAACTTCAGTGGCCGAGGTTGCATTGGTGGCAGCCGCGGTGGCGGTGGATATGGTGGCAGTGGGAATGGCTATAATGGGTTTGGTAACGACGGAAGCCATTTTGGAGGTGGTGGAAGCTACAATGATTTTGGCAGTTACGACAATCAATCTTCAAATTTTGGACCCATGAAAGGAGGAAACTTTGGAGGCAGAAGTGCTGGCCACTGTGGTGGTAGAGGCCAGTGCTTTGCCGAACCACGAGACCAAGGTGGCTGTCGTGGTTCCAGCATCAGGAGCTATGGCGGGGGCAGAAGGTTTTAATAACCGCTGGGAACCAGAGCTCAGCAGGAGAGGAGAGCCAGGGAAGTGACGGGGAAGCTCCAGGCCAAGCACAGTGGTGGCAGGGCCTAGCTGCTACAAAGAAGACGTGTTTTAGACAATACTCATGTGCATGGGCAAAGAAACCTGGAGGACTGTATTTGTGACCAACTGTATAACAGACTATTTTAGTTTCAGTTCTGTGGAAAGTATAAAGCATTCCAACAAAGGGTTTTAATGTAGATTTTTTTTTTTTGCACCCATGCTGCTGATTGCTAAATGTAATAGTCTGATCATGAAGCTGAATAAATGTGTCTTTTTTAAAAAAAAAAGCAAGGAAATCTTTTCCTGAAGCTCCTCAGCAGAACCCTCTCCTATCTCATTGACCACAAAATTGGCCCATGACTATGTTGGAACCAGTCATTGACAAGGGGAATGGCGCCATTATGATTGACTTGGACTCCTTATGGCCCACACACTAGGGGTCCAGCCTCCTCTGAAGCACGTGGACAGATTGGAGAAGGGGAGACACTGGAGTAAAATGGGGATTGTGTCAGGAAGGAGGAGAGAAGTGCCTGAGGGTTCGGCCTCCAGCAGCATCTGCCAAATAGCTGTAGGGCAAACCATTGCCTTTAAAACCTCACATTCGAGACAGTGAGGTGGAGACACACAGAATTTGAACATTGATCAGAATGCAATAATTACTGAAATAGAGTTTTGATCAGAGGACATGGTAGTGTGGAAGAAAAATTGATTAATCCTTCTTTGGCTGGTATCAGGACTGGTGATAGCTGACCAGCCCTTGGAAGAATTGAATAAGAGTCAGCTGAAATATGGCTTTCTCGGTAGAAAAAGAATTTTTTTTTACGATGTTTCTAAAACCAAGATTTTTTCCAATTTATTAAAAACATTTAAAAAATTGTGGTAAAATGCACATAACATAAAATTTACCATCTTAACCATATTTAAGTGCGTAGTTCAGTATTGTTGAGTTTATTCACATTGTCATGCAACCAATCCCCAGAACTTTTTCATTTTGCAAAACCGAAACTCTGTATCCATTAAACAACTCCCCATTTCCTCTTCCCTCCAGCCCCTGGCAACCACCATTCTTTCTGTTTCTATGAGTCTGACTATTCTAGATACTTGATCTAAGTGGAATCATACAATATGTGTTCTTTGGTGTCTGGCTTATTTCACTTAGCATAATGTCCTCAAGGTTCTTTCATGCTGCAGCCTGTCCCAGAATTTCCTTCCTTTTTAAGACTGAATAACATTCCATTACATTTATATATCACATTCTATTTATCAGGTCATCCAGGGATGGACACTTGGGTTGCTTCCATGTCTTGGCTATTGTGAATAATGCTACTGTGAATGTGGGTGTATGTATATTTCTTCAAGACTCTGCTTTCAATTCTATTGGTTATACCAGAGTGGAATTGTCAAGCTTGGTCCTTAAATCTCCTAATGTGTGTTCTTATTGTAAGGATAATAGTTGAAGGTGGATGTATGATTTATGTTTTAGAGCCTTGCTGCCTGCTGTGGTACCTGGTCTCGTAGGAACATCAGTAGCACCTGGGAAATGGTTAGGTATCTTGCCCCAGCTCTACTTACTGAACCAGATCTGCAAGTCCTAGGGAATCCCCAGGTGCCTCCAAGGCACATTAAAGTTTGAGCGGCCCTGCTCTGAGTATACACTGTTTCCCTTCCAAGAGTTTACGATCAAGTGTATCTTTTCTCTTAGGTTTTACCTTCATTCAAAAATTTGCTCTTCCCTCCCCTTTGTGCTACATACAAATCATTTGCTTTCAGAGACTTGATAGTTAACATTGCAGCTGCAGAGATCTTTCTTTTTTTTTCTTTTTCCCCGTTTACTGTTTCATCTGCCTCTAAAAGAGGCAGGAATTAGATCAGCTGGAATTAGAAAAGAAGACCCACTGCAGAGGTGACTGCTAATTAAGTCCCATCTAGAAGATTATTAGTTTAATACAGCAACAAAGCAAACAAACAAAAAGAGAGCATATTTTAGTTTTGGTTGAGAAGGGTAGGACCCAGGAAAACAGAAGTATGTGAAAAGAATTGCTAAGTGACTGATAAATAGGCTTAAGTTATTTAAACTGGCACCGAGCACGGCTTAAACAGTATGTTTTGCATCATCTAAATTTCTAAATACCTGGAGTATATTTGTAAACATGGCAATCTAACATGTTATTGAACGGCACATTCATATTCAAATGAGCATAAATGAGGATTTAACAGCTGATTGCACAGTGTGAATGATAGTAACTAATTGTCAAGTCGGAAAGTTGCGCAGATAATAGTACTAATGCGATCGGCACGCAGCCGCAGTGATATGACTTACAGTAGCAAATCCGTGAATTTTCAGCTGGCTGCCCAAGTCCCCGTACATAAAAGAACGAGTCTGGATTAGGGCAACAGGGGCCAAATGGGCAGTCAGAAGGGAAAAGAAGGGCGAGGAGGAAGAATCGGAGCTAGGTTTGAGGGGCGCTGTGAAACTTTTCTTTCCCCCTACGCTGGCCTTTACCTCTTTCATAACAGTCATCAATGGGGCCCCCTGGCCATTCAGCGCTGTCCCTCTTCTAGGAAGCAATTGTTCAGAGGTGTGGCTCATTTCGGGCATTAATCTCCACTGAATGGCGGCTGTGTTACACATTCTGTCTCTACCCGGAGCCTGCAGGCAGCTGGTCAGTGGAAAGTAACAATGACCACAGGAGGAGAATGGGGCAAATGCTTTGCTGCAGATGCTGCGTCCCCAGCCTTGACCTTGGTCATTTCCCTCCCAGGGTGGCTTGGCCCTTCGCAGCGGGAGCCTGGCTTTGCGAGGCTGCCATGGCGGGCAAGGTGGCCGCTACCTGCGGATTTGTCCCCTCCTAATAACCCTTAGACCCGACAGGCAGTCACCATGAGGACTGGAGACGGAGGCCAATGTGGAGGAGGCTGCTAAGGCCAAACACGAAAACAAACCCCCTAATTTTTCAGGCAGGGGCTTTTCCAGCAGGGATGAGCGGCTCCAGTTCCCAGCCGTCTGGTCGGTGATCCAAGCGTGGGTGTTGGGCATTGGTCAGGGGAAGTGGCTGTTCTTTCAGGCCAGCGCTTGCCTCCTGCATCCTCTGTCGCCCAGTCTCCAGCCTGTGCAGAGCGCTGGGAGGGGGAGAAATGTAACAAAAAATCCTGTCTTCTGTCCACCCCTAGTGCCTTCTATACCTCCACCCCCCAGGGGGAAAAGCATACCCCTATTCTCATTCCTATCCCGTCTTCAGCCCATCTCCATTCTCATCCAGTCTCCTTCTCCATCTTTCTCTACCTCCGCCTTTCTCTCTCTCATCTATCTATCATCTATTATCTATCAATCAGTCGATCATCTATGTATCTATTTATGTATCTATCTATTATCTATCTACCATCTATCAATTATCAATCGATCATCTATGTATCTATTTATGTATCTATTATCTATCTATCATCTATCAATTATTAATCAATCGATCATCTATGTATCTATTTATGTATCTATCTATTATCTATCATCTATCAATTATCAATCAATCGATCGATCATCTATGTATCTATTTATGTATCTATCTATTATCTATCATCTATCAATAATCAATCGATCATCTATGTATCTATGTATCTATCTATTACCTATCTATCATCTATCAATTATTAATCAATCGATCAACTATGTATCTATTATCTATCATCTATCAATTATCAATCAATCGATCGATCATCTATGTATCTATTTATGTATCTATCTATTATCTATCTATCATCTATCAATAATCAATCAATCGATCATCTATGTATCTATTTATGTATCTATCTATATCTATCTATCATCTATCAATTATTAATCAATCGATCATCTATGTATCTATTTATGTATCTATCTATTATCTATCATCTATCAATTATCAATCAATCGATCGATCATCTATGTATCTATGTATCTATCTATTATCTATCTATCATCTATCAATTATTAATCAATCGATCAACTATGTATCTATTATCTATCATCTATCAATTATCAATCAATCGATCGATCATCTATGTATCTATGTATCTATCTATTATCTATCTATCGTCTATCAATAATCAATCAATCGATCATCTATGTATCTATTTATGTATCTATCTATTATCTATCTATCATCTATCAATTATCAATCAATCAATCATCTATGTATCTATTATCTATCTCTATCTATCTATCATCTAATACAGAAACGCAGATTCGGTGGAGTACTGCTTATCGCTTCCTTGATTAAACCATTAATGACTGCCCATTGACAACAAAAAGTGCAAACATTTTACTAGAACCCTGCAAGTCTTTCATAACCTGAACCACCTTGGTTTTTCAACTTCTTCTTCCCCTTCCCTTCCTCCCTCCTCACTTCCTCTCTCCTTTCCTCCCTCTGAGGTCACAGACATGGTGCCAGGCACAGGACATCCTGACCTTTCATCACACCCTGCCTCTGCCCCCATCTCCATCACCTCCAGGGTTTGGTCTCAGAGCTACGCTGGACCTCTTGTCTTCCCCCCAGGCTCCCTGCTCCTTCCCCTCTCCCAGCCTCTGTCTTTGAGGTTTCCTCTCTAGCATGCTTGTTCCTGAACCCACATTCTGGCCATAAATGGTTCCTTCTTTAAAGCTCTCTTTGTCAAGAGCAAGCACAGCTGTACCCCTTACCAGACTGAGGGTTCCTTTCTCATTTTATCCCAGTGCCTAGAAGGGTTTCCAGCTTAATAATATGTGCATGTGAGGGAGAAGGGGGAAGAAGCCTTGACTGCCACTTCTACCTGGATGGAAGTCAAGAACCCGGACCCTGGAGCCAGGCTTCCCGCTCAGACCTACCTCGGCCATTCACCAGCTGTGCATCCTTGGGTTGGTTTCCTCATGTCTCTGAGCCTCAGTTTCGTCAAGTGTACAGTGCAGCTCGTTACAGTACCTACCTCATAGGGTTGCTCTGAGGATTGAATGAAAGAGTGCATGTGAAGTGCATAGCCGACTGTAGCTGCTCAGTAAATAGAATTCAAACTCCCTGAGGACTGGGACCCTTGTTTGATTGGCTGATAGGTTTTCAGCACCTAGGACTCTGCCTGGCATGAGAATGAATGAGGGAGCTATAGTAATAATCATATGTGGAAGCTGCAGTTGGGGGGTCCTGCTGGCGTTTGCATCCATGTGGGTTGGAATAAGCATTGGGTGACCCTCAAACCTCTCTTCACTCTGCATTTGGAAGGACTGTGCTTAGGACCTCGTTATTTGGCTACTGTTGCCCCAATTCACCTGGAACACTTATCTTTCCTGCTGCCCTTCAGGTGTCATTCAGGAGACCAGCACTCTCCAGCCACACTGCATGGTTTGAGCTGTGTTTTCAAGGGTGTCCTCCTCCAGCTCTCCACTCTGAAGATGTTTCCCCCACCCCTGCACCGCCTGTTGGGTCACCTTGGCCATGAGATCCCGATTTGCCATCCCATTCTAATTTGGTAAGTCCTCCTGCTTTGCTGTGTCTGTTTCATGCAGGGCTCTTGTGACACTTCCATTTCCCCCACATGTTGGCTTCCCCTGACCCAGTCAAGGTTATTTTGGTTGCAAGTGCCCAAAACCAGCTCAAGGACTGTAAGGAAGACCAAAGGGGCATGTGTGATGGAGGAGGTTTATTGGAAGGAATCAGGAATATCTCAGAACTGATGGTCAGGAAAGGCTGTTGGAACCAGCAGTGGGGACGGCTCAGCCACGGAGGCCACTCTCTCCACCCACAGAACCCGTGGGCAAGCATGCCAGAGGGCTTGGCTGGAGGGGTACGGGGCAATGGGCTTTGGACATAGGTTACCTGAGAGCAGGTGCCACTCCAGGCCAAGCCGGAGGAGAGGAGAGGTTTTGGTTGCAGAACCAAAGCGTCCTATCCCAGCATCTCCTGCTCAGACAGTCAGTTTGGAAAAGTTAGTTTCCTGAAGCAGGTTACTTTGGGACTGAGCGAGAAGGGACCTTTACCTAATTCTCCTCTTGATGCAAACCTAGGGAAAGGGCATGCTGGGAAAAGAGACTCTAGGGGATGGTTGTTAGGGCCTGGTGCAGCTGGGATCCCCTGACGTGGGATATGGGACATGGGACCCCACTTTAGCTCAGAAAAAAGGCCTGAGCTGAGTCCACCTTTGCACACAGCAGGTCACTGTGTTAACTCAGAGACCAAAGGACTTGGGTGGGGCTGGAAATGGGATGGGAATTGGGGGTGATGAGATGTCAAGTGATGTGAGACAGGGATTCTTCTTTCCTCTTTTCCTCAAATTCATGTCACACATTTCATAGATAATTTTGGTTCCCAGGTTATAAAAGGACAATTCTTTTTTTTTCTTTTTTTCTTTTTTTTTTTTTTTTTGTGGTATGCGGGCCTCCCTCTGCTGTGGCCTCTCCCATTGCGGAGGACAGGCTCCGGACGCGCAGGCTCAGCGGCCATGGCTCACGGGCCCAGCCGCTCCGCGGCATGTGGGATCCTCCCAGACCGGGGCGCGAACCCGGTTCCCCTGCATCGGCAGGCGGACGCGCAACCGCTGCGCCACCAGGGAAGCCCCTAAAAGGACAATTCTTAATCCCAGGATTAAAAATGTTCATTTTAGGATTTTTGTATTGATAGTAAATTGATGAAGACAAGCATCATTGCAATGAATAGAGAGCCAAGCTCCTTAATATTCACTCAGTTACAGTGATTATAGGATTTGGTTTTGCTTTTACTTTTCTATATCAAATACAATTGTTTTTCTGTTTGTTTTTGACATTTCTATTTTTTAGAACATTCTTACATTCACAGAAATAGAATTGGTTTTTGTTATAGCTTTTATATGATTCCGATTTCACAGTTTCTACAATCTACACATTTGTATTTGTGCCATGGTAAATTTCATTCAGTTTTACTTTTTAACTTTTCTACAGAAGAATAAAAATGAGAAATTTTTAAAAATCACTGATTCATGAAACATTTGTTTGGCAACAGTACAGCTATTGAGTTGGGACTGTGGCGACCTTCACTTTGACAGAATGAGGACAGATTATTGTTCAGATTAGAGTAGTTTATGAAATTAACCAAAACCACAAACAAAATATTAGCAAATAGAATACAGCAATGTATTAAAAGAAGAATATATCTTGACAAAGTGAGGGTTATCCAAAGTGTGAATATTTGTTGAACATTAAAAAATCAATGTCATAAAGAATAAAAACCTTGTGACCTTACTAATAAATGCTGAGGAAACATCTGATAAAATTCAACACCCATTCTGTATTTAAAAAAAAAGAAAACAACAACAAAAACAAAAAGCTCTCAGCAAAGTAGAAAATCAAGGAAAGAAACCTCCCCTCTAATAAGGGGTATCTATTGAACACTTAGAACTAACATCACACTTAATGGTAAAATATTAGATGCTTTTCCTCTACAGTCAAGGCAAGGATATTCACTCTTATCACTTCTATTCTACAATTCAGTAGAGGGCCTAGCCAGTGCAATAAGTCAAGGACAGAAATAAAAGGCATAAAGATGAGAAGGAAAACTATCTTTATTCACAGTTGACATCACTGTGTACATGAAACATCCAAAGGATTCTACAAACTACTAGAATTTTTTAGTGAATTTAATAAAGTTGCAGGGTAAAAGACCAGTGTATAAAGATTAAATTGTATTTCTCTATACAGGCAACAAATGATGGGAAAATAAAATTAAAATACACTACTGAAAGTAACCTAAGAATCAAATACTAAGAATAAACTTAATTTTAATGAAAGATATGCAAGGTCTCTACACAGAAATTTATAAAATATTGCTGAGACAAATTAGAGAAGTCTTAAATAAATGCAGAGATATACCATGTTCATGAATTGGAAGATTTAGTATGTTAAGATGTCATCTTTCCTCAAATGTATTTATCCAGTTAATGCAATCCCAACCTAAATCCCAGCAGAGATTTTTGTAGAAATGAATAAGCTGATTCTAAAATATTTATGCAAAGGATCTTAAATAGCCAGAACAATCATGAAAAAGAAGAACAAAGTTGGAGGAGTTATGCTAGCTGATTTCAAGACTTACTAAAAAGCTATAGTAATCAAGATAGTGTACTACTGGTATAAGGTAAAAAATAAATCAATAGAACAGGATAAAGAGTCCAGAAATAGATCTACAGTGGTTATTGGGCAACATATAGATGCATGGTCAATTGCTTTTTGTCAAAAATGTCAAAGCAATTCAATGTAGAAAGGCAAATAAGTCACATGTCAGTAAATATCAGGAAAAAATGGTGGAAAAACTAGATATTGGCACAGGAAAAAAATTAACCTTGACTCCTACCTCACACTATACATATAAATTAATTTGAAGTGGAAAACATACATAAATATCTTCACTATCTGGGACAGGGAAAGATTTCTTAGAAAGTCATAAAAGACACTACCAATAAAAGCAAACATTCATACATTGGGCTTTATCAAAATTAAATACTTCTCATCAAAAGAAACATCATTAAGAAAGTGAAAAGTCAAGCTACAGATTGGGATGAAATATTCAAGAAGTGTATATTTGAAAAAGACTTCATCTAGAATATATAAAGAATTCCTACAAATCAATAATAAAAACCCAATTAATAAAAAATGGACAAAAATATTTAACAAGCACTTTCAAAGAAAGATACCTGAATAGCCAAGAAATATCAATACATGAAAAGGTGTTCAACATTATAAGGCAACAGGGGAGTGCAGATTAAAACCACAGTGAAATACTGCAACACACTCATTAGAATGTCTAAAATTACAAGACTGACAATAGCAAGCGTTGGCAACCATACATTGTTGGTGAAAACATAAAATAGTAAAATTTTAGTTCAACATGTTATCTAACTTATGAACAGAAAATCCACTTCTAGGTACATACCCAAGCGAAATGAAAACATATTCCTCAAAAGATGTGTCCAAAACGTTCATGATAGTTTTATTCATAATAACTGGGAACATCAGCAAGAGAATAGATAAACAAATTATGGTATATTTTTACAATGGAATATTACTCATCAATCAAAAGAAACAAACTCTTGATGAGGGCAACATCATGGATGAATCAAAAACATTATATTGAGCACAAGAAGCCAAACACAAAAGAATACATACTTTATGATTCTATTAATATGAAGTTCAAGAACAGGCAAAACTAACTTATGGTGATAGAAATTAGAACAGTGCTGGGTGACTGGAAAGAGGCACAGAGGAATTTTCTGGAATGATGGAAAGGTTCTCTATCTTGCATTGCAGGTAGTTATATGTGTTCCCATTTGTCAAAATTCAAAGAGCAGTAGGCTTAAGATGTGGGCATTTGACATTATCAAGGAGTACTGTCAGTATAGAAGAAAGAGAGAGAGGCCAAGAGAGAAAGAGAGAGAAGTGTATTCCAGGAGGATTGCCTCTTACATTAGTCAAGTCATAGAAAATGAAAACAGCCCTTTCCTGCCCTTAGGTTATAAGCATTAAAAATAAACCGTGAAGCCTCCATCCTATGACTTTTGGTTCCTGGATGGCTTAAACTTTCTTTTAAAAAGTAAACTAGAGGGGCTTCCCTGGTGGCGCAGTGGTTGAGGGTCCGCCTGCCGATGCAGGGACACGGGTTTGTGTCCCGGTCCGGGAGGATCCCACATGCCGCGGAGCTGCTGGGCCCGTGAGCCATGGCCGCTGAGCCTGCGCGTCCGGAGCCTGTGCTCCGCAACGGGAGAGGCCACAACAGTGAGAGGCCCGCGTACAGCAAAAAAAAATAAAAAAAGTAAACTAGGGACTAATGATTCTCATTGGGGTAGGAACTCATTGAACTTATTTCTAAATTCAAGTCAAGGCAAGAGTTTCCAGCCTTTGGGACGGCCTCCCCACACTCCGGGTCCCTAGTGGAACTCTAAATAAGTTGGCAGTTCTGTAAGGAGACATTTGCTACAATCAGCTTCCTTAACTTGAAAGCCCCAGTGGCTGAAGTTAATTGTGTCTGGCCTTGGCCCCCTTGGCCTCCCCCACTTTGATGGGTTTCTCTTCTGTTCCAGCTATGCCACAAGAGGCATTTTACTAGGCCCTTCCCAGCAAGAAATAAAATTGCAAACATATTGGAGGTATCCTTTTGTTTTGTTTTGTTTCTAAGGAAGGACTGCTTATGGCTGAACCCTGTGATAACCACGAGTATTAAATTGCAGTTGCTTATGTGGCTACAAGGGGAAGCAAGTGGGTTGGGTAATCTCTTCAGAGAAATTGACATCGGATTTGGGTAAAATGTTGGGTGACTCCAGGCAATGTGTAAATCAACAGTTCTTATTATTAATCCTGGAAGCCTGGTATTTCTTTGCAAAAGAGGAAAAAAGGAAAACTGCAATCCTCAGCAGCTCTTTGTACCCACCGAGGTAGAGACCAAGTCCATATTAATCCATGTAAACAAAATCGATACTTCTGAAAAAGTCAAGGTTTGGGGAGAAGGCACACACATACCTGCAGGGCCTCAGGCATCTTGTGACTTAAGGATGAAGGCCACATGCTGAGGATGGTTGGTCAGGGTGACAGAAGAGCCTCCCTCTTTGATGACATTGTTGGTCTGCCTGCCTCTGGTCTTCTTGTTCCAGGAGAAAAATTAACATTTTACTTTTTAAGTCATAGTCAAGATTGCTGTCACTCAATGCAAAACCCATTTCTTATTGAAAAAGATTCTTTCATAAATAGATAATAGAGAGGTAGATATTGCATGTTAATTATTTTTTTAAAAGTGTCAGAGGTGGAAGATGGCAATCTTATTTGCAATTCTTCCCCCCTCCACATACCCGTGCCCTTTGCCATGCCACAAGGGCCATTCCTCCCTTGTGGCAGCACCGAGTATTGTAGTTTCCCAACTTATTGGTACAAGGCTTGGCCGTGGACTTGCTGCGGTCATGGAATGCTGGTGGATGTAAATGAGCAGAGGCTTTAAATTTGGTTATGGGTGGGGCTTGTTCCACTCTGAGAATGTGCCCCTGGAAGCTGCTGTTCTGAAGGGATGAGAGACAACGAAAATAGGCCTGACCCCACCTGCAGCTGGGAGCCCATTCCGCTGCCCCAGCCTGAAGAAGAGCCACCCAGCAGAGCCCAGCCCAGATCAGCCTCACCTCAGACAACCTGCCCACTGTGAACATGAGAGTAACTGTCTGTGGTAAGCCACTGAGTTCCAGGATATTTTGTTTTGCATTAATATTGTGGCTAATGAAGTAATACTAAACCTGCAGTTTTGTAGCTTAGTTTTTCAGTTAGCAATATACCATAAACACAAATATGCTTCTACAACTTGAGTTTTAAAGGATGCATAATATTCCATAGTATAGAATATCCTAATTCTTTTCTTCAGTTACCTATAATTGGACACTTGGCTCCAATTATTTTATTAGGGTTTTGCTAATAAAGCTGCCACAAAATCCTTGTATAAGTCTCTATGCATGTTCTTAGGTTCCCTAAAATAAATCTTTACAGAACACATTTCTAGAAGTGGAATTGCTAAGTCAGAGCAGATACACATTTTAAGGCTTTTCATACATATTACCACATGGCCGTTCAGAAAGGCTGGAATAATTCATGTTTCTACCAGCAAGGAATGAAAGTACTCATTTCTCCAGATCTTTCCAGGGTTAAATATCACCATGCTTATCATTTTTGTACAAAATCTTGATGGTTGGATGATCGTGACTATTTTTTAGTGTTATGTGTGTTTTTTCTTATTAGAAATGCAGGTTAAATATGGAAATATAAGTATGTGAAAAGAATAAAATACAAATCACCCAAAATGCCATTTCCAAATGATACCTAATGCTAACATTTTGTATAAATCCTCAAGTGGCTTATATTTGAACTGTATACACTTAGATATTTACATGTTTTTGCAGGTCACACACGTAGATGTGAACAGAGAAACTGAGTTCACCTCTCTATAATGGAAATAAACTTGATCTTGAGCCCCTTATCCAACTGTGTAGAAAAAAGCACTTAAATTTGCTACCTGTTATGGACTGACTTTTTGTGTCCCTCCCCACCCTCCCTCCATCCCGGCCCAGCCCAGTTCATATGTCAAAGCCTTGACCTCCAGGGTGACTGAATTTGGACTAAGAAAGTATTAAGGTTAAGTGAAGTCATAAGGATGGCGCCTTGATCTCATTGGACTGATGTCCTTATAGGAAGAGACACCAGACAGCTTCTCTGTCCCCTCAAACGCACAAAGAGGTCATGTGAGCACGTAGCAAGATGGTGCCATCTATATGCGAAGAGAAGAGGCCTCAGAATGAAACCTACCTTTCCAGCACTTTGATCTTGGATTTCCCAGCCTCCAGAACTGTGAGACAATAAATTTCTGTTGTTTAAGCCACCCAGTCTCTGGTTATTTGTTACGGCAGCTCGAGCTAATACAATAACTTAAATTATCATTTGATAATTCCAGGTTTAAATAGCTTCTTTTGACTACTCAGCGTCTTTCAGGTAACGAATCAGTTTTTTCAGGATTTCTCCCTACTTCCCTTTTCCTCCTCCTTTCCCACAGGGGTAACTGATGGTCAGAGATGACTTCCTGTCTCACGGCAGAGGACTGGTGGCCTCTGCTCTTTGGCCTTCTCTAAGTCCCAGATCATCCCCCCTGCTCATGGGCATTTTGGCTGAGTCTACAGAGCTGTGTCTATTACCATCTTGGGTGCCTGCTGGCTGGCTCTTGCTGCTAAAGTCTGTGGTCCGTGGGAAAGTCCCTGCTTCGAAGATTCCTTCAATCCAAAGCCTCCCTGTCCTGGTTTCAACTCTCTTTTTTCCCATAGATACTCTTGGCACTTCCGCAAGCCCAGAGGGGTATGTGCAGCTTCTGAATGTCTTCCTCACGTGCCACGCTCAGAGGTGGGTGTGAAGGATTAGCTCCGGTCCTCACTTTTGCACCTCCTTCCTCAGACCCTGCTAATCTCCTGCCCGGGAATCACGTTGCCCCCCAGACTCTCCTTTCTCCCAAGGTACCCAGGTTCCACTGCGTCTGTCCAGGTGCTCCTGCCATTGTCTGTCCCTTGGCTGCCTGGGACTCAGCACGATATGGGTGCCAAGTGCTTCTTGAGGCTCCTTCTCTCACCCCCTCGGAGTTCTTTCCAGGTTCCTCCCCAGGGCCCTGGAAGGGCCTGTTTTCTTCCTATGGACTGTGAGCTCCCCTCATGTCATAGCCTACACGCTGTGACCTACTCTGTGGCCTTTCCTCAAAGCTTTAGTTCTTTTTTTTTTTTTTTTTCAACTTGGCTGTTTCCTTTTTTTCTGCAGCTTTATTTTTTATTTTTTTTTGGCTGCACCAAGCGGCATGTGGGATCTTAGTTCCCTGACCAGGGATCGAACCCATGCCCCCTGCATTGGAAGTGCAGAGTCTTAACCACTGGCCAGCCAGGGAAGTCCTCAAAGCTTTAGTTCTTGATATATAAAATGCAGCTTTGGAAATTCTAAGAAATCCTTTTCCTTTCTCTTTTGAAAACTTGGCTTTCCAGTCTTCTGCCTTCCTTTTCCCCCAACTACTCAAGGACCTTGAAAAATTTAGTCTGAAGCATCCAACAAATTGATGAATTCTCTCCTGAGCAGTATCCATTCTCTTCGCAAAGCAGTGAATTTTTCAGCTTCAATAAGCTGATAGTCACCCAGTAAGTAGAAGCAAATCGTGTCTTAATATTTAAAAAAATATAATCCCTGCTACCTATGATATATACATGTGTACAACAGTGACCTTTTTTTTTTTTTTTTTTTTGTGGTACGCAGGCCTCTCACCACTGTGGCCTCTCCCATTGCGGAGCACAGGCTCCGGACGCGCAGGCCCAGCGGCCATGGCTCACGGGCCCAGCCGCTCCGCGGCA
>NC_041221.1:3905974-3929181 GCF_002837175.3 Physeter macrocephalus
CGAACCCGTGTCCCCTGCATCGGCAGGCGGACTCTCAACCACTGCGCCACCAGGGAAGCCCCCAACAGTGACCTTTTTAAAGGCTGCATCTTCTTCAGGATGTTCGATATTCCATAATGAATTCAAACAAGCTCGTTTCTCTGTGTTGCTTTTCTCTGACTGTAATTCCGAGTCCATGTCCTGCTATGCATGGGTAAGGGACTCCTCCCCATACTGGGAGATCTTAGGTCAGGGTTGATTCAGGGGTGTTGTACCCAATATTGTCTAGGAAGCAGAGTATGAGTTGAAAGTGGTGGGTTAGTGTACCAGAATCAAGGAATAACATAAAGTGAAAAGGTGGCCTTCAGTGACAGATGAGGCATGAGAGTGGAACAGGATACAAGGTGAAGTGGAGGTGGTAGAAATGGCTAATACGCCTTCTCTTCTTCTGGAGCAGTGATTCTTAATGGCGCGATTTTGGCCCCTAGGGGACATTAGGCGACGGCTGGAGACATTTTTGTTCTTCACACATAGGGGGCTGCTACGGGCATCTAGAAGGTAGAGGCCGGGGATGATGCTAAATGCACAGGGTAGCTTCTGCACCTAAGACTCATCAGCCTCAGCACTTGTGCCAAGGTTGAACAGCCCTGTCCTATCTTACTGGAATCACTGATTTTTAGGTCACATGGCTGCCCACACTGAGGACTACATTTCCCAGCCTGTTTTGTAGTTTGGTCTGACCATGTGACGAAGTTCTGGCTGACGAGACCTAGGCTAATGTAGCAACTTCTGGGAACTGTCCTTGAAGAAAGAAAGCATGCTCTTCTCCTTCCCTTTTGTCCTTCCTCATGGCTGGAATGCGGCTGTGTTGGCTGGAGCTCTGGCAGCCATCTTAGAACAATAGGATGACTTTGAGGCCATCTGAAGTGGAGCAAGAAGGAAAAACGGGTCCCTGACACTGTGAAGTATCTTTCTACTCTCAAATGTCCTCCCCTAAACTCCTTCAAACTAAACAGAAACACTCTATCCTGCTTAGTCTTCTATTATTTTATGGTTTTGTTTCCTGTTACTTACAGCTGAACTTAATTCTAATTAGTACAGTGTACTATTTGCACCTACCTTCTGCGCTCTGGGATGTTCTAGTTATTGAGATCTGCCATGCCATGATGGGTTAGGGCTACATTCTGGAAGGAGCTGAACTTGGCAAAGGAGCAGAGCAGGTCTGGGTGGATTGTGAGCAACAGCACAAGAACTCAACGTGGAAATGGGCTAAGAAAAGGAAGGGGTTGGATTTAAGCTTCGTCCTTTTCTGCAGGCTTGCTTCGGTTTGTCCTGGAGTCAGACCAGGGTCCACAACCAGACTCTTCAGATGTTTTACACACCAGCACTCTGTCACAAAGATGTCCCCAGCATCCTGGTGGCTAAGGTTGGATCCATCTACCTGACCAGGCCTGGCAGCCCTGATAAGCTCAGCCCTGTGAACAAGCCATAGAGGTAACAGGAAATGTGGGCATGGCTCTTGTTCATGGTTAGTGGTCGTGGGTGAAGGGAGCTAAGATAATCTGGTAGATTGTGCCACTAGGTATAATCAATTTTGAAACCCCATAATTAACTGCAAATTCAAATACGGATAAAACCACAGCTAGCCTCAGCAAACTGTGATGTAGGGAGAGCTTATCTTCAACACCTTCCTGACCTTCAGTTTAGAATCTGTCCTCAACTCGCTAAGGTTTCTGGTGCTCTTAGGTTAGCCCTGGGTTTCCACAGCCGTCGTGGCAACATGGCCTCTGATATGCCCTTTGCTTGTACCACCCTCTCCTCTGGATCTTCCAAGCTTTCCCACTTTGACACATTTTCTATTCCTTTAAAATGCTGTTCTTTGCCAGGTGATAGTAGCTAAGGCACTCATACTTTCTACTCAGTTGAAGTGTTGGTGTATTCGTTTCCTGGGGCTGACATAACAAAGTATCACAAGTGGGGTGACTTAAACAACAAATTTATTCTCTCATATTTCTGGAGGCTGGAAGTCTGAGGTCAAGGTGTCTGTGGGGTTGGTTCCTTCTGAAGACTATGAGAGAAGGACTTGCTCCAGTCTGCTCTCCCAGATTCTGATGGTTTGCCATCAGTCTTTGGTGTTCTTAGACTTGTAGACGCATCACTCCAATCCTCCACCTTCGCACACATTCTCCCTGGGTCTCTTTCCTCCGTGTGTGTTTGTGTGTGTGGGTATGTGTGTCTAAATTCCCCCTTTTTATAAGGACGTCAGTCATATTGGATGAGGGCTCGCCCTAATGACTCCATTTTAACTTGATTACCTTTAAAAAGATGCTGTTTCCAAGTAAGGTCACATCCTAAGTCCTGGGGGTTAAGATGTCAACATATCTTTTTGGAGGCACACAATTCAACCCATAAAAGTTGGTCAGCTGAGTGGCGCAGTTACATTTTAACAGAGGCTTCTGCATCTCCACTTGTAGGAGTATCTGAGCTATTTAATAAGGAGGGAGTCCATTCTCCCCTCCCCATCCTGAGCCCAGGGTGCATACCTCTCAGTCACCTGTCGTGCGAGCTGTTTTCTCGGTGTATCACAGGACAAGGCCAGACCTCAAAGCTCCATTGACATTCAGAGATTCATACTCCCTCATCTCTACAGAAACCTCATGGGAACAGTGTTGAATTATTGCTTTTTAAGAAGTATAGTCTGAAGCAGGACGAGTATGTCTAAGGAGAAGGCTGTGGACCTGAAACCTGTGGGCAGTGACGGTTGTTTTCAACCAGAAAAGAAGCTGGTGATACATATTAACAACATAGAAAATGTTCCGGAAATCAGGCCAGCAAAACTTAGGCAGGAGTGTCAGGTACAGCTTCTTGCTGTCATTAATCCCAGTTTTAATTTCTATCCTTATTAAAGACTTAAGGCTTTATCTCCATGTCTTCCCCCTGGAAAACCAGATGCATGTAATGATCTTTATTTCTGTAATTTTCCCAGTGGTCACAGTGTCTGTGCTGCTTAATCTTTTCCATGTGGATTAATGAGCGCTGGGAAACTCCATCTTTGTCCCCCAGATGAGTCCCAGCGACAAGATCTGTGGATTCAGCATCGTTTCTCAGAGCTAGATTTTTACCATGAAGGCAAATATTACAGGGGAGGGGGCCAAATACCCATTTGCTGACCTGGGTCACAACAGAATCCAGTGTCACCACTTCTATGTTTCCTTATGAATGTGTTTACATTCCACCCACGGACCTTGTCTGGACACCTGTCCCAATTACAAATATCCACAATATCCACAGTATCACAGAATAACAGGGAAAGGACCATGATCATAGAAGTAGAGTCTTAGAGCCAAAATTGACCTCAGAGATGATTTAATCCAGACTGCCTCAAATAAAGCAAAACAGAACAGAACAAAACACCAGAGAGGTTGTGTGATTTTCCAAAGGACACACAAGGAGTTTCTGAAAGAGACGATTCAGCCTTAATCTAATACCCCATTGACTGTAGCCTAATGACCTATTTGCAACCAAGGGTGAATATTTGTTTTGCATCTGCTTTAAGAAATTGTGAAAAATTAGGGGATTAAAATGTCAGATATCTGCCAGGGACATGTTCTTATGTTATGAGAAGAGCAGAAATCTTGATAAATATGTACTTTAATATATACTTTGCAGGGAGGAGGGCTTAATATCAATATTATTCTTCTTCCCTAATGCAATATTGTATATCAACTATACTTGAATGAAAAAAAAGAAAAAAATATTATTGTTCTTCTCCATCAAAAAAAAAATCTATTTGAGGACATTCCAAAGAATGTAAATAATAGGTGACCTATTTTTTAGAGAGGATGTCATGCATTTGAACAGGGAGGTAGCAAAAAATAACTTTTAAAATACACCATTACACTACTATATATGTAAAACAGATAACTAATAAGGACCTACTGTATAGCATAGGGAACTCTACTCAATACTCTGTAATAGCCTATATGGGAAAAGATTCTAAAAAAGAGTGGATATATGTATATGTATAACTGATTCACGTTGTTGTACACCTGAAACTAACAAAACATTGTAAATCAACTATGCTCAAATAAAAATTTAAAAAAATAAAGTACATGATTAGTAAAAGGCAGGGTATATGCATGCTTTTGGAATTAAAAGAAATAAGAATGTTTTAAGAGCTGTATTCTGGTTATTCATGATGCATTGGCCACAATTAAAAGTATATCTGGGATCTAGATGAAGCCCTTTCTTGCTCCCCTAAGCTACTGAGGGTTGGGGGTATTGTCATGGGTACTACGAAGTTTCTAGAAGAAAGTTGGTTCTCACCTGTGTATGGAGCTGATGATATCAACAGGGAACTTCTCTAAGGACAAAAAGGATGGTGGTGATAAGGCAGTTGGAATTTTACCAATAGAAAAAGAACGTGATATAGAAAGTACAAATTAGGATGTAGGATTACGAATAGTGCATTTTATAAATAGGAAAGAGTTTGGTTTAAAGAGGACAACTTGGAGGCCAGGCTTTCATTGGTTGGTTTGTCTTTCTTGAGTCAGGGTAAGAAGGCTGAACATTGGGGTGAAAAGGAGTGGCAGAAATTAGTGGGTGGGACCTTGGTTTGGAGGGCTGTAGAAGCAGCAGTGCTTAAGGCTTATGTAGAGTTGTGTGTTTGAATGTGTGACGACTTTGGCCTCCCCAGTCTTCATTTTGAGTTGACTGTTTTATACAACTGCAGCCTGGTGGCCAAAAACATGAGCCTCACCTTCAGATAAACCTGGTTCAAATCATGCCCCACTCTATTTGCATGTGGCGTTGGATGAGTCACTTAACTTCTCTAAGCCTCAGTTTTCTCAGCTATAAAATGGGGCTAATCATATGCACCTCATAGAGTTGTAAGAGTTCATGGGATAATGAATGTGAAGCACTTTGTACTGCGCCTGGCACATAGTAATTGCCCAGTAATTGATGGCAATTGTGACTATTTTTACTAATAAGAAAAAAATGTTCTTTAAAATTCTTTAAAGTGAATGGAATAATTATCACAATATTTGTTTGTTTCAAAAATTGTCATTATGGATTTAATTGGTTGGCTATTTGCCCTGCTTAGGGAATCAGGGGCATTTCCTGCCTCTTTAAACAGATAAAATAAGACTTGCCCCCCAAGTTGCCATGGGGCACTGCATCCCCGGTCTTTTGTTCTCCCTACCTACCCAAGGGACTTCCATTCCAGGCTTCTTCTCCCTAAATGACAGATTCACACATACAGCAATCCATTTCTTGGAACTATTTGGAAGCTTACCATCATACTTTTCCTATACAGAGCAGGCTGTTGTGATTTCTTAAGTTAAATATCATGTGATTCAAAGGAAACAATGGAAGTCAACAAACAATATCCAGAAAAAGGGCAGCAATGGCCCTACTCTCATCTGTGTAGCCAGATAGTGAGTGCGGCATGACATCCAACTCTGAGGCACCCACGTGAAAGGGGATGCAAAAGACATGGAACACGTGCAAAGGAGGAGAGCTGGTGTGCTCAGGGGGGGGCAGAAGCTGTGTTATAAGAGATACATTTTTTTGGTTAAAATGGTAAATTTTATGTTGTGTATATTTCACCACACACACACACAAAAACAAACAATGACAGCCTGGCTGATACGGAAAACATCAAAAACTGCCGCTGTGACTAGGCCTCCTTGACTTTAAGTGCCTGGAGATTAAGGGTCCAGGAGTTAGACTTCAGTAACTCACTGTAACTCAGTAACTCAGCTGAAAGGAACGGGATGGAAAATTGAGGGAAGAAAAGACACAAGGACACACAACAGTACCTCCTAGTAGTTGAAAGGCTGTCATGGGGAAGGTAGGTTGGATAAGGACGACCTCAAGAGGAGCATATGCAGTCAGTAGGTGTAAGCTCTAAAGAGAGAGATTTGGGGTTTGTTACAAAAAAGAATTGTCCAAAGATGGAATCAGTTGCTTCAGAAGAGTGGATATATGTGTATGTAAAACTCATTCGCTTTGTTGTACACCTGAAACTAACACAACATTGTAAATCAACTACGCTCCAATAAAAATTTTTAAAAATATATGTACTCAAAAAAAAAAAAAGAAGTGTAAAAGTTAGGGTTCTCCAGAGAAACAGAAACAATAAGCTCTTTCTATATGATCTATATCTACCTGTATAATGAGATCTATTATAAGCAGTTAGCTTGTGCAATTATGGAGGCTGAGAAATCCTACAATTGTCATCTGCAAGTTGGAGACCCAGGGGAGCTGGTGGTGTAAATTCCAGTCACATGCTAAGGCCTGAGAACCAGGAAGGCTGATGGCGTAAGTTCCAGTCCCGGGGCAGGCAGAGAGAGAGAATTCAACCTTCCTCAGCCTTTTTGTTCTACTTGGGCCCTCAAAGGGTTGGGTGATGCCCACCCACAATGCGAGGGCAATCAGCTTTACTTGGTCCAAAGCTAATCTCTTCTGGGAATACCCTCACAGGCACACTCAGAAATAGTGTGTAACCAGATATCTGAGCATCCCATTGTCCAAGCAAGACGACACATTGAATTAATCATCACAAGAGAGCCGTGGAGTGATTTTCCTGTTCCTGGAAGTATGTAAGTCTCGATGACAGGGTTTCTTGACTGGACCGAGAGGGAGGGGACGAAGGCATTAGATGGGAGGTCTAGATGGTCCAAGAGGCCTTTTCTATCCCGTGTGGATAAGTTACCTCACCCACCAACATATTCCCCACTCTGTATGGAAACCCAGGCCACCTCTGTATGCGTTTTGTGAGGCTGCCAAAAAAAGAGGACTAAAAGCAACAGAAATGTATTGCCCTACAGTTCTGGAGGCCAAAAGTCTGAGATCAGTTGTTGGCAGGGCCACATCCTCTGAAGGCTCTGGGGGAATCCTTCCTCTCCTCTTTCAGCTCCTGGGCTCCCCTGACATCCCTTGGCTTGTGGCTGCATCA
The DNA here is from genome assembly GCF_002837175.3 of Physeter macrocephalus. Lineage (NCBI taxonomy): Eukaryota > Metazoa > Chordata > Mammalia > Artiodactyla > Physeteridae > Physeter > Physeter macrocephalus. The sequence goes on from NC_041221.1 coordinate 3,912,915, forward strand.
CTCCAATCTCTGCCTCCATCTTGACAAGACATCTCTGTGTCCTCTCCCCTTCCTATAAAGACACAGTCACTGGCTTTAGGGACCATCCTAAATCCAATACGACATCTTGAGATCCTTAACTATATCCTGAGGTTCTGGATGCACACGAATTTTGGGAGGATGCTATTCAACCCACTCCACCCTCATTTTGGATTATTTCCTTTGTCCTTTAGTCAGAATATCTGAAATAGGATGTTGCTGCTATTTCTTTTCCTGGTAATTTGTCTGGGACATTTTGCCTAACATAAACAACCTCTACCTTAAAGATTCAGTTTGAATTAGAATCCGCTTTCAGGAGATGTTAGGAGGAAATTAGGTCTTTTTTGAACTCACCTTAGGAAGGATGAAACCGTGAGAGGATCAGATGGGCTTGCTCGTGATAGGCCAGGTGTGTACGATGCCTAAGGGTCCTGAGCACACCATTCCACAGGGACCGGGGTGGCCAGCTTCTTCCAAATGGCAGGGCTCAGGAATTAAGCAGTGGGGGCTTCCGCTTAGAGGCAATGCATTTCTTCATTCGTTTTATACGTACAGATGACCGAGGACCCCTTATGTGTATAAAGACTGAAGGTGGCTTCTTTTTCTTTTCTTTCCTTTCCTTTTCTTTTTTTTTTGTTTTGTTTTGTTCCTAGAGGATTATGGTTGCAGTTGAAACCTCTCTCCAAATATACAGCTGCTAGAGCTTTTGCAGCAATGAGTGACATTTAGAAATTGTTTTTCCTCCAGCTTTATTAAGATATAATTGACAGGGCTTCCCTGGTGGCGCAGTGGTTGAGGGCCTGCCTGCCGATGCAGGGGACACGGGTTCGTGCCCCGGTCCGGGAAGATCCCACATGCCGCGGAGCCTGCGCGTCTGGAGCCTGTGCTCCGCAACGGGAGAGGCCACAACAGTGAGAGGCCCGCGTACCGCAAAAAAAAAAAAAAAAAAAAAAAAAGATATAATTGACGTAAAACATTGTTTTAGTTTCAGGAATACAACAATGATTTGCTATCTGTATCAAATGACCACAACACTTTTAGTTCACATCCATTATCTCACATGGTTACAATTTTCTGTGTGTGTGTGTGCTGAGAACTTTTAAGAGCTACTCTCCTAGCAACTTTCAAATATACACCGTCCACCCCTCCAAGTCGAAAATCCATGTATAACTTGATAGTCATGCCTCCGTATCCACATGTGTGGATTCAGTCAACCAGGGATCGTGTAGTACTGTCCATATTTATTGATAAAAATCTTCATATAAATAGACCCGTACAGTTCAAACCCGTGTTGTTCCAGGGTCAACTGTACAATACAGTATTGTTAACTATAGTCACCAGGCTGTTCATTACAGTCCCAGAACTTATTTATCTTATATCAATAACTAGAACTTTGTACCTTTTGACCCCCTTCACCCGTTTCCCCACCCCCCCATCTCTGGCAACTGTATCTGTATCTATATCCATCTATATCTATACCTATATATATATATCCACATCTTCTTTATCCATTTAGCTGTCAATGGACACTTAGGTTGTCTCCATTGGCCGTTGTAACTAATGCCACAATAAACAGAGGGCAGGGGATGCAGATATTGCTTCAAGACAGTTATTTCATTTTCTTTGGATATATATCCAGAAGTAGAATTGCTGGATCGTATGGTAGTTCTCTTTTTAACTTTCTGAGGGACTTCTATGCTGTTTTTCCATAGTGACTGAACCATGAGTAACATTTTTAAAAATTGATTTAATTTCTTGGGTTTTTAAAGGATGCTCCATCGTTTCTGACTTTAGGATAGGCTCGTTTTTTTCTATAAAGAGCCAGATAGTAAATATTTTACAGTTTTTGGGCTCTGTCACAACTACTCAATTCTGTCTTTGTAGCACGAAAGCAGCTGTAGCAATTTGTACACAAAGGAGTATGTCTGTGTCCCAATAAAGCTTTATTTGGATTTCATATAATTCCCACATGTCGCAAAATATTTTATTCATTTGATTTTTTTCAACCATTAAAAGGATGTAAATTCTTACCTTGTGGACCATGCAAAACTAGGCAGCAGGCCCTGGAAGGGCTTATAGAATCTACGAAATCATTGCCCAGCCAAGATGCAGAAAGGAAGGACAGAGCTCGGCTTCAGGAGCAACTACCACCTCCAGGGACCCTAGAAGTCTCAAGAACTTTCCTCTGCTTCTTGTCTCTGCTTCTTTCTTCTCTCATGTAGGAAACTCGATCACTGATGGCTTCTGAGCCTCACGTCTCATAGCTGTGGCTGTAGAGACTTGCTGAGCTGTCCCAGATCTATACATTTTGGAGCAGGGAGGCTCTGGTCTACTTGGGTCGAGAGCCAGTCGAGAACAGATATCTGAGGCTGGTGGGTAGGAACTTGGTAGATCCCATGGGACTCCTAGAGGTGTGAAGGGCAGTTCCCAGACAAGTGGGAGTTTGGGGTGGACTAAGCAATTGTTGACTTGCCCAATGGCTCATAAAACAGGGTGTGTGTGTGTGTGTGTGGTGGGTGAGATAAAGCATCCATACATTATTACAAATTCCCAGAGTGTGTTCTCATAGGGTCTCTAGGACATGTGCTGGCTCAATAATTGCATACACCAGCTTTTAAGCACTTGTAACTGAGCAGGAGCCTTCCCAGAACGGGACCCCTGCCCCTACTGTCCTCCACCTGCCCCTTGTCTGTAGAAAAACTTTAGCCTCCCAGGCCTCCTCTAAGTTCCAAAGAGCAAATTTAATCAGAGAAGTGAGAAAATGCAGAAAGAAAGGAAAACAGTCAAGCGAGAAAAACTAATAATAGCTTGGCCATTAAACAAAGTCAAGTCCCTTTAATTCCTCCTCAAGGGCCAAAGATAATATCCTGAGCCATATCTTTGAGCTGTTTTGCAGACACTAAAACCCCCGCCAGGTGGAAGAAGTTAACTGTATGCTGCCCACAAGCACATAGACCCCAGACAGGTTGGAACCAGAAGGTTGATAATGCTGACTCCTGTGGTGGGTGAGATAAAGCATCCATACATTATTACAAATTCCCAGAGTGTGTTCTCACAGGGTCTCTAGAACATGTGCTGGCTCAATAATTGCATACACCAGCTTTTAAGCACTTGTAACTGAGCAGGAGCCTTCCCAGAACGGGACCCCTGCCCCTACTGTCCTCCACCTGCCCCTTGTCTGTAGAAAAACTTTAGCCTCCCAGGCCTCCTCTAAGTTCCAAAGAGCAAATTTAATCAGAGAAGTGAGAAAATGCAGAAAGAAAGGAAAACAGTCAAGCGAGAAAAACTAATAATAGCTTGGCCATTAAACAAAGTCAAGTCCCTTTAATTCCTCCTCAAGGGCCAAAGATAATATCCTGAGCCATATCTTTGAGCTGTTTTGCAGACACTAAAACCCCCGCCAGGTGGAAGAAGTTAACTGTATGCTGCCCACAAGCACATAGACCCCAGACCGGTTGGAACCAGAAGGTTGATAATGCTGACTCCTGATTACCTCACCACCAACCAGTCAGAAGAATGTCCACAAGCTGATCACGCACCCCACACCCCTCTCCTTCACCCTGTCTTTAAAAACCTTTCTCTGAAAGCCATCAGGGAGTTCAGGTCTTTTGAGCACGAGTTGCCCATACTCCCTGCTTGGCCTTGCAATAAGCCTGCACCTTCCTTCGCCACGACCTGGTGTCAGTAGATTGACTTTACTACACGCAGGCAACTGGACCCATGTTTGGTACGGTGACAGAGGACTGATTAACAACACTCCCAGGAAAATAGGTTGCTGGAGCCATGCTGGGAAGATATGTTGACACCAGGTATTTTTCATTTGCAAGTTTAAATATTCCTCCTTGTTTGGGCCCAGGACTTGATGAGCATCTTTCATAGAAAAACTTTTTCTCTGTCTGTACCCAACATTTGCTCTCATTTCAGAGAGAAAATTTTAACGACTCCTGCTCTTCTCACAGGGAAGTGGCTGCTCTTTTTGCAGAAGTTTAACTAATGGCTTCTCAGCAAGATCAGAGCAGACAGGTCACTACAATCTTCCAGAAGTCTTGCTCTCAGATATAAGCCAAAGGGCTGACAACACAGGGGAGGATGAGTGCGGTCAGGCGGCCAGCTGGCTGTGCGCCTGTTACCAGCCTGTTTGCTTGTTAGTCCCTGGAAAAGCGTGGGGTTTCACAGTCTGATCAGAGGAACAAACCCACACGTATCAAACGCTCTGCAACGCAAAGGCCAAGGGTGGGTTGTGAGGCAGTTTGTGCTAATCAGACTTTCTAAATTTACACTTTTCCTCTTCATCTTTGACAGTAAAAGTGGAATGCTGCCTCAGTTTTTGGTTGAACAGCATGCAGGAAGCAAGAACATCAAGCACTCACGGGCCCATCACAGTGTGGTCTGTCTCTACAAAAATTATCTGCAGCCACTTGGGAGTAGGAATTGTGGTAAAGGGGAAAACTAAAATATTAACCAGACCAATCCATTCCAAAGCTATTAGGTGCCAGTGGAAGAGAGTTGAGGCCCACGTGAAGAGGGAGCAGAGTGACTTTATGCCCACGTAATACCAAGGCAAATGCAACACACATAGCATCCTTATTCACTCACCAAGCGTTAATTGAGGACCTAATATATGCCAAAGACTGTTGGAGGGGGAGCTGGGGTGGGTAGAAAGGATAAAATGATTAAATGAAGTTCCCACCCTCAGGAGATAATCACACATGTGAGCCAATAATTAGGATACGGTAGGATAAATAGTAAAAGAAGGGAAACCAATCAGGATGGGCTTCAGAGAGGAGGTGACATTTGACAGAGGTCCTGAGGGATGAATGCACTTTGCGAGGTACAGAAGAAGAAAGGCTATTTCAGGCACAGCGTGTAGCGAGAGGTGAGAAAGGATCATGAGTTTTAACGGGTGGAGAATTAGTGAGTAATTCAGTGAAATGAGACTTGATGGTACCTGACATGTACCTGAGGATACATGAGGGAAGTCTGGATGGTTGGATTGGAGTCAGGCTGTACAGGGCCCTGGACACATACTAGGCATTCAGTTAATATTTGCTCAAAGTTGAAAGATAGAAGAATAGCAAGCATGCAATAGTAAAAATGATAATGACAATAAAAGTAATAGCTATTTACTGAGGGCCTACCCATTGTTTTACAGATTTACAAGGTATCGGAAGAGAAATAAAGAATTACAGGGGCTTCCCTGGTGGCACAGTGGTTGAGAATCCTCCTGCCAATGCAGGGGACATGGGTTTGTGCCCCGGTCCGGGAAGATCCCATATGCCGCGGAGTGGCTGGGCCCGTGAGCCATGGCCGCTGAGCCTGTGCGTCCGGAGCCTGTGCTCTGCAATGGGAGAGGCCACAACAGTGAGAGGCCCGCATAATGCACAAAAAAAAAAGAATTAAATTCTCAGCACGACCTTTGGTCCACAGGAGTGTTTGGGCAAAAATAAAATGCAGCTTCATTTATCTAAAAAGACTGTCCTGTGGCTATTAAAACAAGATATCTATCTATCTATTATCTGTTTATTATCTATCTACCTATGAATGAAATAGATAGTAAAAGAGAAAAAGACAGTAGAAGAGAACTGTAGGCTTCTCTGATCTTGAGTCCTGTGATGGGATGACAGTGGGTAAGAGGGCACTGTCAGACCATCTGCCCTTCCCATCCCAGCATCTGTTCTGGGCAGTGGTCCCTCTGAAGATGGGACCAGGCCCCTGTGCGATGCTGAGGCCAGTATCTTAGGGGAAAGCTTCGCTCCCAGGGGTCTGGATCATGCCCATTCATGGAAGCCTTCCTGCAGGGTAAGAGCATGACCTCGGACAGAGTTCACCGAGCTGGCTGGTCTGAACCTTGACCCTTGGGTAAAGAGGTCATCGAGTTACCTGGCAAAGCATAGTTCTTTTTTCAGAACAAGGGCTGAGTTAAGAGTACATATGCTAACATGGAGACCAGCAAAGTTTTTTGGGCATGAACAGCAGAAGCAGGCGTCTGTATGGATTTTCTGAGATGATCTTTTCACCTGTTCCGAGGAGGGTCAGGTCACCGCTCAGGGCACTGTCATCTGGCAGGTCAGTGGGAGGGAGCTGCTCTTGACAGGGCAAGGGAAAGTGTGTAAGGGGTCCTCCATGTCTCGGAAACTCTATCTCTGGAGTAACCGGAGAGGGTACACAAGGACTCAGCACTGAGGAAGGAGGTGTCCCTCACACGCTTCGTGTAGGAGGTGGTGAGCACGCATGAGAGTAAAGCACAAACCTGCCTCGTCCTTCTCAATATAAAAACGCCTGTCCGCCCTCATCCTGGGAAGCTCAACATGCATCTACTCCACTGGCACTGCCACTGTACAAGCCTTTTTTGGAGCTCCCCAAACTTCAGAGCCTGTTTATGAGTCATAAAAGAAATTTGTCTCATTGAATCATGTCTCATTTTGGACCCAAATTAATATGGCTCCGATTGATCCTTACCTTATTCCCCAGACAAGTTCAACCACCACAATGTAATAGCTGACATCTATGAAGCTCTTATACATGCCAGGCACTGTGCTAAGCGCTTTGCATCATTTAATGCTCTCGGGAATGCTAAGAAGGATAAATGATTGTTATATCCACTTGACAGATGAGGGAACTGACGTACAGATTTGTAACCACTGATTATAAACAAAAGAATGTGCCTCTGAAAAAGAAAAAAAAAAAAAAGAATGTGCCTCTGGCTCTGAAGAGAAAGAAATAGGAGCCCCACCCGCTTTAAATCCTTTTGCTGGCCGCTTGTTGAAATAAGCATATGAAAAGCCTCTCCTGTTTATCACTTTGGAACAGCACCCATTCTGAACTTCGATTTGCACGCGGCAGGTGCATATACCTGGATTAAGTGCTCTGAGTCTGCATTTGATGATGGAATATTGTGATGAGAAAGAGAGAGGCTGCCTGACAATTCATGCCCGGGTCGTTCAGCCAATACATCACTCATCTTTCAGCATTCATGGGGCCCTGGAGCTCTCAATATTGCAATCTTTTCTTTTCTGTTTTTAGATGAGAAGATCAGCGTCCACAGTCATAGGTATAAACAGCAGAAAATTTCCAAGACGCTAGAAGCAGTGTCAGAAGGAAGTGGATTCGAGTTTCGGCCCTGCATTTACTAGCTGTGTTTATGGAGAGTTGTCACATTTTCTAGCTTCCCAGCACCCTTTAATACGTCTCTTGTTATGACTTGGGACTTTCGTCTCCCTAAGGTAGAAGGCAACCTTCACAGCTTTCTTGTTGGTAGGGCTTAGGCTGGGCTTGTGGGTGCACCTGTGGGAGGCCCCAGTTTGGAGGAAAGCAGCATGAGAAAACAGTTCTCACCACAGAGAACTCTGTCTCTGGCACGTGTGGCGGCGAAGGCATCCGGCTGTGCACTGACAGCCATCCTGGGTCGAGTCCCCCTGCGGCAAGCGCCATGTCTGTGCACAGCGGGCCGGGGTGAGATCTTTGTTCTGGGATGTGGTTGGGTTTCCCAGCTCTGGGGCTGATCTTCTGGCCCTCCTAGAGACTCTGAACTACCTAAGGAACACTTTGAAGAGCAACTTCTCTCCTTAAGCTACCCAGAATGGGTTCTGCTGTTTGCTGCTAAGAACCCACTGGAATCTCTGTGATCCTACTTTCCTGCCTACCCCTGATTTCCTCATGTGCAAAATGGGGGTTGAAGTAACACTCGTCTTGCAGCATTTTCATTAGGATTTTATGAGATTTTTAAAGGAAAGAAGACTTTGAAAATTCTGAGTAATTGTATCAACATCAGTTATTTGAATTTAAAAAGAAGCAATATGGGGCTCCCCTGGTGGCGCAGTGGTTGAGAATCCGCCTGCTGATGCGGGGGCGGCCCTGCATTTACTAGCTGTGTTTATGGAGAGTTGTCACATTTTCTAGCTTCCCAGCACCCTTTAACACGTCTCTTGTTATGACTTGGGACTTTCGTCTCCCTAAGGTAGAAGGCAACCTTCACAGCTTTCTCGTTGGTAGGGCTTAGGCTGGGCTTGTGGGTGCACCTGTGGGAGGCCCCAGTTTGGAGGAAAGCAGCATGAGAAAACAGTTCTCACCACAGAGAACTCTGTCTCTGGCACGTGTGGCAGCGAAGGCATCCGGCTGTGCACTGACAGCCATCCTGGGTCCAGTCCCCCTGCAGCAAGCGCCATGTCTGTGCACAGTGGGCCAGGGGTGAGATCTTTGTTCTGGGATGTGGTTGGGTTTCCCAGCTCTGGGGCTGATCTTCTGGCCCTCCTAGAGACTCTGAACTACCTAAGGAACACTTTGAAGAGCAACTTCTCTCCTTAAGCTACCCAGAATGGGTTCTGCTGTTTGCTGCTAAGAACCCACTGGAATCTCTGTGATCCTACTTTCCTGCCTACCCCTGATTTCCTCATGTGCAAAATGGGGGTTGAAGTAACACTCGTCTTGCAGCATTTTCATTAGGATTTTATGAGATTTTTAAAGGAAAGAAGACTTTGAAAATTCTGAGTAATTGTATCAACATCAGTTATTTGAATTTAAAAAGAAGCAATATGGGGCTCCCCTGGTGGCGCAGTGGTTGAGAATCCGCCTGCCGATGTGGGGGACACGGGTTCGTACACCGGTCCGGGAGGATCCCACATGCCGCGGAGCGGCTGGGCCCGTGAGACAGACACTGTGGAAAGCAGTTTGGTGAGTCCTCCAAAAGTTAAACATAGAATGACCTCAAGATACAGAAATTCCACTTCAAAAGAATTGAAAGCAGGGACTTAAATAGATATTTGTACACCCATGTTCATAGCAGCTTCATTCACAATAGCCAAAAGATGGAAGCAACCCAAGTGTCCATCAGTGAATGAATGGATGAACAAAACGTGGTCTATCCATACAGTGGAATATTATTCAGCCGTAATAACGAATGCTACATGCTATGACATGGATGAAACTTGAACGCATACTAAGTGAAAGAAGCCAAATACAAAAGGACAAATACTGTAGGATTCCACTTATGTGAGATACCTCGAATATACAAATTCATAGGCACAGAAAGTAGAATGGTGGTTGCCAGGGGCTGGCGGGGACAGAGGAATGGGACTTACTGTGTAATGGGTACAATTTCAGTTTGAGATGAGGACAAAATTCTGGAGGTGGATGGTGGTGATGATTGTACAATAATGTGAATGTATTTAACGCTACTGAACCGTATCCTTAAAAATGGTTACCATGGTAAATTTGATGTTATGTGTATTTTAGCATAGTAAAACAAGTCCAGAAGAAGAAGAAGGGGGGGAGAGGAGAGAGGGGAGAGGAAGGGGAATGAGAGAGAGGGGAGAGGAGAGAGGGAAGAGGAATTATCCCAGTGACACGCTTGATTTTCAGAAACTTTGGTATCAGCCCTTCTTCATGTAGCAGATTGGAAAAAAAAATCCATCAATTTGGTAATTCTCTGCTAAGCAGACTGCGGGGAGACAAGGCACTCTAAAAGAAGTCTGAGACTATGAATGGGCACGACAGAGGGTGGTCGGGCAATACTATTAAAATAGCAAATGTATATACATATCCTTTGGCCCAGCAGCTTGTGTAACTTAGCCTGACTAATACCATCCCTGCCTGCTTATACCTGGTCTCTGGTCTCTCCTTCCTCAGTGCTACCTCTGGATTTTAGCGGGAAAGAAATTTCAAAGAGTGGGAATGACCGTGTGCACTTGACCCTCCATATCCACGAGTTCTGCATCCATGGAAGTGGAATCTGCGGATGCAGGGTGGGAGGTGCGGGGAAACAACTGCACTATGCCTTTTTTATAAAGGGACTTGAGCATCTGTGGATTTGGGTATCTGCTAGAGGTCCTGGGACAAATGCCCCACAGGTACTGAGGGGTGACTGCATGTGAAAGTTAACATTTCTTCTTCTGGAATAGCTGAATGAGAGGAGATGTTTGTTTAGAAAAGTTTTCACAACTCCTTCATCAGGAAGATTTTCAGGAAAGGTGATGGTGAACCTTGTTAAGGTGACTTTTTGCACACCAATTAAATGTCTTGATTCAAGGACTTCAGGGCATGAAGGGAGCTGGCAGCCACCTTGGGTGTTCTGATCTGAGCCACTCATCAGCACCTAATAGCCCCTTTGCTACATGTGGATACAAATGACCAAACTCAGGCTTTTTCACCCCCTTCTCACCTAGATTTTCTTTCCCTAAGGAAGTATGAAAATGTCACCAGTTGCTGCTTCTACGTCCTATAAGTTTATGTCTCTATTTTATGTTTCAGAGTGAGAAAAAGCTCACAGTCAGGGAGAAAAGTAATTTTTCTTGTTGCTAATAAGCTAGGTATGTGCAAAAGGTTAGTTTCTGAATTCATTTCAAAGGTTCTCTGATTCAAAGTAAGAGATTTGGTAAACTATTATGGATAATTGTGAGAAATGAGAAATTAAAGGGAGTTTGAAGTCTTCTACCATATTTCTAGTTTAAAAACAATTTGGTCTATGCATCATTAAAACTAAACTTTCACCTGCTGCAAATTTCCTTCTTTGTTCCAAAAGCTATTGTTTGTTTGAACAGAGAGGAAAGGAAGCTGGCGGAGGCCTTTTACACAGTGCAAATGAGAGCAAAAATCAGCCGGACCACAAATGTTAATGAGAGACTGGCTGCTGATCAAGAGGGTGGATTGGGACACAGAAACTTTATCTTGGATCTAAGAAGTTTTTCAGCTGGTGATTGTGGGTCACAGTAAAATGAATTACTTTTCGAAAATAAATATTAAGTGATTCAAGATATTTGAAATTATTATGACCACACTTCGAAGATCTTGTGTTATGACTTATACCTCACATTTAAGCACTCAACCTACACTCAGAATTTTTAGATCTTATGTATTACTGCACATATATTTTAGAAATATATACATAAATATATAGCTTTTAAGACAGTACATATAAAAATACATTTCTTTCAAAAGACAGGTGAATACTATAGTTTTTTCCCCTATGGACTCACCAAAGTATGCTTTTTAATCCTCTTTTTATGGATTTAACATTTCATATATCAATCTCTCAAATGTTTTTTCCATCCAACAATGTTTCGTTTTACCTTCAGAACAACCCTGTAGTTCAGGGATTATTATCCCTATTTTATAGATGAGGACACTGAGGTTCAGAGAATGACACTGACTCACTGCTGAGACAAAAGTTCAAACCAGGCAGACACACAGGAAGATGAAGAGTCTCTGAGGAGGGCAAATAAATAAAATGAACAGGTGAATTCTTGTGGATACTGTGAACTCATTTTAAAAGATGAGAAATGTCTCTCTCCCACTGGAATGGGGAAGCAATATCAGTGCAAGATACTGACATGCAGAAAGGCATTTAATCTAGGGAATTATGCTTACATAAGTGTTAGAAGGTCCGGAGTAGTAGAGGCAGAAGGCATTTGCTGGGCTTCGAGGTCACATCACAACAACTGTGTCCAAAGAGGAGGGGCTCTCCATCATCACCATCAGAACACCCTGGTTGGCAAAGCCAGGTGCCAGAGAGGAGCAGGAAATCTGGCTGGTGTGATGCTAGCGTCTGTTGGAGCCTACCCATCAGACACCTCTCTCACTGGAAGAACAGCTCTGCCTTACCACTGACTTCCAAATGGTGCACAAGTGCATCTGATTGGCAGAGCCTAAATTGTGTCCAGAATCCTTGTGGGGGAGTCTGGGGTATGGAGTTTAAGGCTTGCAATTTCTGAATACAGGAGGGGACAGAAAAAGGGGATACGAGTCAGGGTAGTCTGAACTATGGTAACAAATAGACTCCACACATTCAGCATCTTTAAGAATAAAAAGTTTATTACTCTGTTAATAGTCCAAGGCAGGGGTCAGGGCAATGGCAACCCTGTTCCATGCAGTCGTTCAGGGACTCAGGTTGATGACGGCTTTGCTATTTTCAACATGGGGCTTCCAAGGCTGTCCTGGGTGTTCATCCACTCAGTCAGCTAGAAGAGGGACAGAGCATGGAGGAACATGTGTGAGAAGCTTTTGTGGGTGGTCCTGAAAGTGGCAGCAACATTTCTGTCTGTATCCCATTTTAAAGAATGTGGTCTTGTGGCCACATTTACCTGCAAGAGAGGCTGGAAAACATCCATTTGTAGCTGGACAAATATATGCCTGGTGCCTCCACTAAAATGCAACAATAAAAATATGGATTTAAGACAGCCGGCAGTCTCTTATAATGGATGGAAAGAGTACCAGTATCCAATAGATGATATCCAGCACAGGGAAAGAGAGTCTCTCTTGCCAATCTTCATTTCTATAATTTGCAGGTATAATTTGGAGTAAAGTTAGCCCAGAAAATCTACATGTCTCATTATAAGGGGACTTGTGCATTTTCTCTCTTGTTCCTCACAAAGTTAAAATGCACTTTCTGTAACTGAGAATTACTATTGGTTGGCCAAAAAGTTCATTTGGATTTTTCATAAGAGGCTATGGAAAACCCGAACGAACTTTTTGGCCAACCCAATATATTCTACTCAAGCTGTGTTTCCACTTACAGTCAGTTGTGATAATATTGCAATTAATTTCTCTTGTCAGAATAAAAATCCCCTGTGCTGATCTATGCTGTTATATGTTTTGGTTTGTAAATTCACTGCTGAAATATTTCTCTTCACCCTTCACACACCCTCCAACACAGACACAGACACACACTTTATTTTGTTTTGCCTGCAATTAGAGGTGCTGCCAGCAGGTGGTAGTAGTACACTACTCAGGCAGATGTTCTGAACTGAGAGCACAGGGTCTTAGAAATAAAACATGGATTTTAAACTGATTTTTAGAAAATAAATAAGAAATAAGAAAAAAGAATTTTGTTAAAATTCCTTAACAAAATAGTCATCCTTAAAGAGTATTACTCAGTCCTATACTTTAAAACTTACCCTCCTCAGACATATACATACACACCCTTGGAAGTCAGATTAAACTTACTAAAGCCCAGGTCAGATCTCCTGGGACTGTTAAATTCATGATCTCCTCTCTAGTTTAATCCCCAATTATTCCTATTCACTTAACTGTGTCCTCTGGTCAAACTCTACACCTTTCAGTTTCCTAAATCCTAGCCTTTGCTCAAGACATGACTCCTGCCTGAGAATCCTTCCCCCTTCCTTTTCCAAGGACCAGTTCAAATATTGCCTCCTCCACGATGCTTCCCACCACACCATGGTATAAGGGAGCTCCCTTTCTCTAGCCTTTTACCTCTCTCAGGTACGACGACCATTACTCTCCTCATTGTGGTCAAGTTATTTGTCAAAGTCTGATATTTTCCATTAGACTATAAGTTCCCTGAGGCAAGAGCCATATCTTACTTATCTTCAGGCTTCCAGACAACCCATCTCCCCTTCTATTTTTCTAACAATTAAAATCAGAGTTGGTAACAAATGAATAAAATGGTAAATCAAAACAATGCTTAAGGTACAAAATTTGATACCTTTACCTTTGGGACTCAATTCTTTTTTTTCCCCATAGCTTTTTATTTATTTATTTATTTATTTATTTATTTATTTATTTATTGGCTGCACCCCACGGCATGCGGGATCTTAGTTCCCCAAGTAGGGATCAAACCCACGCCCTCTGTATTGGAAGTGCAAAGTCTTAACCACTGGACTGCCAGGGAAGTTCAGGACTCAATTCTTATCAGCCATCAGCCATGACTCAGTCTAACCCTTATCACTAGAAGTAGTTTGCAATGATTCTGATTGCTGCTATCAGCAACTGTCTTTGGTTAGAGAAATTTTGGTGGTCTTTAATTTTGGGCTTACCTTATCTCTACATTTTTTTCCTTTTTTTGTGGTAAACCATGCATAACAAAAACTGCCATTTTAACCATTTTAAAATGTACAGTTCAAAGACATTAAATACATTCACACTGTCGTGAAAGTATCACCACCATCCATCTCCTAAACTAAAAACTCTGTACCCATCAAACACTAATTCTCCATTCCCACCTACCCCCAGACTCTGTTAACCTCTCTTCTACTTTCTGTCTCTATGAATTTGACTATTTTAGATACCTAATAGAAGGGGGAATGATACACTATCTGTCCTTTTGGGTCTGATTTATTTCATTTAACAAGGTTTTCAAGGTTCATCCATGTTGTAGCATGTGTCAAAATTTCCTCCTTTTTAAGGCTGCATAATATTCCATTTATGCAATATCTATCTATCTATATGTATGTATGTGTACATATATATACAGATAAAATGTATATACTACATTTTGTTTATCCATTCATCCATTGATAGACACTTGGGTTGCTTCCATCTTTTGGTTATTGTGAATAATGCTGCTGTGAACATTGGTGAATAAATATCTGTTCAACTCCCTGCTTTCAGTTTTTTTGGGGTATATACCTAGAAGTGCAATTGCTGGATCATATGGTGATTCTTCCTTTAATTTTTTGAGGACCCACCATACTGTTTTCCACAGCAGTTGCACCATTTTACATTCCTACTAGCAAGGCAGAAGGCTTCCAATTTCTCCACATTCTTGCCACCACTGGTCATTTTCTGGTTTTTGACAGTAGCCATCCTAATGGGTATAAGGCTATATCTTATTGTGGTTATTTTATATTTTAAATAATGAAAACACACTAATTTAGTTTTTTGAAAAATTAAAGGGAGAAATGTTCCTATTGCTCTCTCATCACCAGTTAATTGGCAGGCAAACTCTTCTCAGGGCTGTGGAAGCTTCTGTAGCTTCATGCTGAGCAAGCTATACCGTACCAAACTATACTATACTATACTGTACTGTACTATACTATGCTAACTATATTATAGCTTGTACCTAACTCATCACACACTCATTCTCACTCTTCTGTGAAATGAGATGATGTGATTAATGGGGAGAGTTTCACCTCAAATTGTTTGATCAATCAAGGGACATGAAAGTGTGAGCAGGGGGGCTTCCCTGGTGGCGCAGTGATTAAGAATCCACCTGCCAATGCAGGGGACATGGGTTTGAGCCTTGGTCCAAGAAGATCCCACGTACCGTGGAGCAATTAAGCCCGTGAGCCACAACTACTGAGCCTGAGCTCTAGAGCCCACGAGCCACAACTACTGAGCCTGCGTGCCACAACTACTGAAGCCTGCACACCTAGAGCCCGTGCCACAGCAAGAGAAGCCATGGCAATGAGACGTCCGTGCACCGCAATGAAGAGTAGCCCCCCGCTCACCGCAACTAGAGAAAGTCCACATGCAGCAACAAAGACCTGACACAGCCAAAAGTAAATAAATAAATTTATTAAAAAAAATAAAGTGTGAGCAGGAAGTGCTTTAAGACAGCCTCTCCAGGGACCCATGTGGGCTATGATAACCAATAACGGTTGCACTGTGTTTGAGAATGTGACTGAGGGGCTGTACTTGTGTGTTTCTTTTTTTTTAACAGCTTTATTGATGCATAATTCACATACTGTACAATTCACCCTTTTAAAGTGTATAATACAAATCGGACCTAAGGAAACTTAAAAGCTTTTGCACAGCAAAGAAACCATAAACAAGACGAAAAGACAACCCTCAGAATAGGAGAAAATGTTTGCAAATGAAGTAACTGACAAAGGCTTAATCTCCAAAATTTATAAGCAGCTCAAGCAGCTCAATATCAAAAAAACAAACAACCCAATCCAAAAATGGGCAGAAGACCTAAACAGACATTTCTTCAAAGAAGATATACAGATTGCCAACAAACACATGAAAGGATGCTCAACATCACTAATCTTTAGAGAAATGCAAATCAAAACCTCAATGAGGTATCGCCTCACACCAGTCAGAATGGCCATCATCAAAAAATGTACAAACAATAAATGCTGGAGAGGGTGTGGAGAAAAGGGAACACTCTTGCACTGCTGGTGGGAATGTAAATTGATACAGCCACTATGGAGAACAGTATGGAGGTTCCTTAAAAAGCTAAAAATAGAATTACCATATGATCCAGCAATCCCACTACTGGGCATATACCCAGAGAAAACCATAATTCAAAAAGACGCATGCGTCCCAATGTTCATTGAAGTTCTATTTACAATAGCCAGGACAAGGAAGCAACCTAAGTGTCCATCAGCAGCTGAATGGATAAAGAAGATGTGGCACAGGGCTTCCCTTGTGGCGCAGTGGTTGAGAGTCCGCCTGCCGATGCAGGAGACATGGGTTCGTGCCCCGGTCCGGGAAGATCCCACATGCCGTGGAGCAGCTAGGCCCGTGAGCCATAGCCGCTGAGCCTGTGCATCCGGAGCCTGTGCTCTGCAATGGA